>NW_016107561.1:3249239-3298178 GCF_001604975.1 Cebus imitator
GAGATGGAGTCTCTCTCTATTGCCCAGGCTGGAATGGGGTGGCATGATTTCAGCTCACTGCAACTTCTGCCTCCCTTCTGCCTCCCGGGTTCAAGTGATTCTTCTGCCTCAGCCTCCCAAGTAACTTGGACTACAGGCATGTGCCACCATTCCTGGCTAATTGGTTTTTTGTATTTTTAGTAGAGACAGGGTTTCACCATATTGGCCAGGCTGGTCTCGAACTCCTGACCTTATGATCCGCCTGCCTCGGCTTCCCAAAGTGCTGAGATTACAGGCTTGAGGCATCTCACCCAGCCTGTTTTGATTTTTGAAATGGAGTCTCTCTGTCACTCAGGCTGGAGTGCAGTGGTGTGATCGCTGCTTATTGTAATTTCTGCCTCCCGGGTTTAAATGATTCTCCTGCCTCAACCTCCCCAGTATCTGAAATTACAGGTGCCCACCAACATGTTCGGCTAATTTTTAAATTTTTAATAGTGACAGGGTTTTGCCATTTTGGCCAAGTTGGTCTTGAACTTCTGACCTCAGGTGATCCACCCACCTTGGCCTCCCAAAGTGCTGGGATTACAGGCATGAGCTACTGCACCTGGCCAAAATTTTGTTGTTCTTGATATCAATTAAAAACCTAACTTTAAGTTTTGTTGACTTTTTGGTAATGGCTTTCTAGTCTCTTTTATTTCTACTGTAATCTTTAGTATTTTCTGTCTTCTGCTAACTTTAGGTTTGGCTTATTTTTTTAGTTCTTTGAGGTATAAAGATAGGTTGTTGACTTGAGTTCCTCTTTATTAATGCATTTTATATCATATACTGCTCTAAACTTCCCTCTTAGTATCTTATGGGATGCTTTACTGCATCCCCATAAATTTTGGTGTGTTTTGTTTTCATTTTTCTCAAGATATTCTCTAATTTCTCTTGTGATTTCTTCTTTGACTCATTGGCTGCTCAAGAATATGTCATTCTGTTTCCACATATTAGTGAAGTTTTTAGTTTTCCTTTTGCTATTGATTTCTAGTTTCATTCCATTGTGTTTAGAAAAGATACTTAGTATGATTTTAAAATTCTTAAATTTGTTAAGACTTGTTTTCTATCCCAAAACATGCTCTATCCTGGAGACTGTTTTGTGTGCCCTTGAGAAGAATGTATACTTTTGCTCTTATAAAATGGAATGTTCTGTATATGTCTGTTTGATCCTGTTGTTATGTAATGGACATTATCATGTAAATACAATAAGGTCTTTTGTTACTGATCTTCTATCTGGTTGATCTATTTAATATTGAATGTGGTGTATTGAAATCCCATTCTATTGTGTTACTTTCTTCAGTTCTGTCAATATTTGCTTCATATGGTTGGATGCGTTGCTCTTAGATACATATATAATTGTTATATCTTTCTAATGAAGTGACCCTTTTATCATTAAATAATGTTCTTTTTCTCTTAGGACAATTTTTGGCTTCAAGTCAATTTTCTCTGATATAAGTAGGGCTGCCCTGGCTCTTTTATGGTTACCATTTGTCTGTGTTAACAAAAGACCAATGAGTTCTCTGGAGGAAAAATAGGAACTTTATTTTCTAAAAGCAATCTGTAGATTGGAGAGATGCAGCCTTCAGTGCAAAATGAAAGTGTGACCTGAAGTGGGAGTTGGAAAGTTAGAGATTATAAAGGCCAAAAACACAGGGCAGGAGAGGGAAATCAGGGGAGTGGGGAACAGAGTCTTGATTAAATGACCTTTAAGCTCCATTTCACCCGTCTGTCTTAATTGACTGGTTCCAGGTGGTCAGTTGGTAGGCACCAGGTGGTCTCTTGGTGGTCAGTTGAGGAATTTCCAGCTGCAGTTATTTTCAGGAATTGTTCTTTGACTTGGTTATGGAAAAACAGGCTTTATAATGCTTTCCAAGGACACGGAGAGCGTGACCATTTCTTCTTTCTGCCATATACTTCTTGGTTCTGCTTTTAACTTTTGAGCCACAGGGAGTCCACCTTTTCTGTTAACTAGGGGCATAATTTGACACGTGGAATATCTTTTTCTATCCTTTAATGTTCAGCCTAGGTGTTTCTTTATACTAAAGTGAATCTCCTATAGACAGTATATAGCTATATCTTATTTTTTGATTCATGCAGTCACTATATCTTTTTATTGGGAAGTTTAATTCATTTACAGCTAAAGCAATCACTGATAGGGAAGGAGTCACTATTGCTGTTTTGTTATTTTTTTCTATATGTCTTGTAGTTATTTTGTCCTTCTTTTCCTCTCTTAGTGCATTCCTTTTAGTTGTATGTTTGTGTGTGTGTGTGTGTGTGTGTGTGTGTGTGTTTGGTGATGTGCGTTTATTCCATTTTTATTTTCTTTGTGGCTCTTCAGTATGCATTTTGTTTGTAATTACCGTGAAGAATCTATAAAATATCTTATACTTTTTTTTTTTTTAGATGGAGTCTCACTCTGTCACCTAGACTGGAGTGCAGTGGTGCGATCTTGGCTCACTGCAACTTCTACCTTTCAGGATCCAGCAATTCTCCTGCCTCAGCCTCTCAAGTAGCTGGGATTACAGGTGCCCGCCATCACACCTGGCTAATTTTCGTATTTTTGTAGAGACAGGGTTTCACCATGTTGGCCAGGATGGTTTTAAACTCCTGAACTCAGGTGATCCACTTGCCTTGGCCTCCCAAAGTGCTGGGATTACAAGTGTGAGCCACTGTGGATGGCCAAAATATCTTACAACAATCTATTTTAAACTGTTAATGACTTAATGTCAATCACACACAAAAGCTCGTCATTTATATCTCCCCACCACTGTATGTTAACAATGTCACAAATTACATCTTTTTATATTTTATATACATTCATGTAGTTTTATCGTTATTATTTTTATGGTTTTATCTGTTAAATTATATACAGAATTGATTTATGCACCACATTACAATACCGCATGATTCTGTATTTGTCTACATATTTACCTTTTCATAGATCTCTATAGTTTCATATGGTTTTGTGTTGCCTTCTAGAGTTTTGTGTTGAGTTCTAGAATCCTTTCTTTTCAACTTAATAGCCTTCCTTTAGCAATTCCTTCAAAAGTCTAGTGGTGATAAACTCCCTCAGCTTTCATTTTTCTGGGAAGGGCTTTATTTTTTCTTCATTTTTGAAGGACATTTTTACTAAATATAGTGTTTTTGGTGGACAGCTTTTTCTTTCAGCATTTTGAATATATTATCCCATCCTCTTCTGGTCTGTAATGTTTCTGCTGAGAAATCTGCTGATAATGTTACAGCTTTTCTCTTGCTGTTTTTCAACTTTCTTTGCCACTGACTTTTGACAACTTGATTGTAATGTGTCTTGGTTTGGGGCTCTTTGGGTTCATCTCACTTGGATTCCTTTGAGCTTCTTGAATTTAGATGCCTATTTCCTTCCTCAGATTTGTGAGTTTTCAATCATGTTATTGTCAAATAACCTCTCTGTCCTTTTCTTTCTCTTCTTCTTCTGAGACTCTCATAATGTGTATATTGTTCCACTTGATGGTATCCCATAAGTCCCTTAGGCTTTCTTTACTTTTCTTAATTCCTTTTTTTTTTGAAAACTTTTTGTTCCTCTAACTCAATAATTTCAAATGACCTATGTTCAAGTTTGCTGATTCTTCAGCTTCATCATCTATTATTGAATTCCTTTAGTGCATTTCTAAAATTCAGATATTGTATTCTTTAGCTTCAGAATTTGTTTTTTTAAAATAGTTTCTCTTTGTTGATATTTTCATTGTGTTCATGCATCATTTTCCAGATTTTGTTTTCTGTGTTCTTATGGAGCATTGGGCTTCTTCGAGATGATTATTCTAAATTATTTATTAGGTAATTCATTGGTTTGTGTTTCTTTAAGGATGATTTCAGAGACTTTGTTCCTTTCATATAACCATCTTTTCCTATTTCCTTGTGTGCCTTGTTGTTGTTGTTATTTTGCTATGATTTGGGCACTTGTAAAAACAGCTATGGCTCCCAGTCTTTATAGACAAGCTTCATATGTGAAAGGCCTTTACCAATCAACACAGTTAAAAATTCTAAAGGCTTCTCAAGCCTTTTCTGGGGATTTATCTTCTCTGGGCTTGTGCATGTAATTTCCCAATTAGAGTAGTTTGCCAGTTTTGTTTTGTTTTTTTTCAGGCGTTTATAGTCCTGTCTGTGGTACTGCAGGTTCTCTGGCACTGCAGTAAGCCCCTTGAGCTCTTTTCTCAGTAGCCCCCAGGGTTGGAAAATATACTGGTTCTGTCAGCACTGTGAGTTAGGTGAGGGAAAAAAAACAGTCACTGGAACAGCCCCCTGAAAAGTCAAGTGTTTCTTATTTTCTTTTCCTCCCAAGGTAGAAACTGTCAGTTGGGCTTTTTCTCCTGAAAGCACCAAGCTGTGCTGGCTTGAGGGAGGAGGGACCATGGATGAAATTAAATGGCTTTTCATGGACTATCCTCGGCTTTGAGCTTGCCTGCTGTCCATGACTTCTAACTGGTTTCTGGAGTTCCCAAAAAGGCTTTTTTGATCATATGTAATTAAATCATTGTCCCTGTGAGTGAACACAGTCTGATGCTTCCTATTCCACCATCTTGCTCTGTGCTCAGTCTTTCACTTTTTATTCAGTATATTTGTTATTGTTTGAATATATTACATCCATCACATTAAAAATCATATGAAAAAAAGTGTCCAATTCAAAATGTTTTCACTATTGAAGGAAAACTATTACATTTCCAAGAAAGGAAAGTATATAGGGGCCTTTAGTTTTTATTACTGTAATTTATATTACAGTACAGTAAGAATTGGCCTACATTTACATATATTGCACAAACCTCCCACTATTGTGAGCTTTCCCAAATTCCTGCCGCCTTAATAAAAGTGCACAAAGGTGCTTTGTTATGGTATAAAAAATAAAATAACAATGATCGGGCATGGTGACTCACGCCTTTAATCCCAGAACTTTGGGAGGCTGAGGCGGGTGGATCACCTGACATCAGCCTGGCCTCAGGTCTGAGACCAGACAGGCCAACACGGGAAACCCCATTTCTACTAAAAATACAAAAATTAGCTGGGCGTGATGGTGGGCGCCTGTAATCCCAGCTACTTGGTAGGCTGAGACAGGAGAATCGGTTGAACCAGGAGGGGGAGGTTACAGTGAGCCGAGACCATGCCATTGCACTGCAGCCTGTGCAACAAAAGTGAAACTCCGTCTCAAGAAAAAGAAAGAAAGAAAGAAAAAAAGAAATTAACAATGCAACCTATTATGAAGCAGACATTTAAGATATATCTCTTATCCATATAGATAAGAATAATTATGAAATAAATTGATTTATTGAATTTTATTTTTTCTTTTGTGCTTTAGGCATTAGGATTTTTATCTTCTTATGGAATAGGAATGGAATATGATCAAGCCAAGGTAAAGGCTATTGTGTTTTATTCTGGAGCAAAACCGATTTCTTTAAAAGGGACATTGAATAGAATCTACTCATTAAGTAAAGGAGCTCACTCTACTGTAGTGGTTGAAAGCACCAGATTAATCGTCAAAGAAATTTAGTGTTCTTATGCCATAAGTTTCTTAAAGTCTCATAAGTCAGCTTCTTCATTGAAGACAGACAATATCTACTACATAGGGAAATTATGATGATTAAATGAAATATACAATTCACTTATCACAGACTCAAGAGATTAGTAAAACCCCAATAAATGCCAGCCATCTTTATAGAAGGGAGTGAAGTTTGAAATTTATTTTGAAGTAACTCAATGGGTCATTGTGGGGCTAAGAATAAAAAAGGTATATAGTTGGTTTAAGTTTCAAATTTAGATAGACAACCTAGTTTGATTTTGTTGTTTTGTTTGTTTGTTTTTACTTTAGGCACTAATATATTACACCTTTGGAAGTGCTGGAGGAAGCATGATGTCCCAGATGATTTTGGTTTGTAAACAAAATATTCTTGAGACCAAAATTTGTGTGCCATAAATACAGCATTGTCTTGAATATTAAGAATGCATCTGCCTGTGTTTTAGGGGTACAGATATTTGTCAGGAATCAATGTTCTACAGAATTGTGAAGTTGCCCTAAGTCATTACAAGAAAGTGGCAGATTATAGTAAGTAATCCATATAATTTATTTTAAAATAAACAGTTGCCAAGCAATTAGAGAAGTAAATCAATAACAGTTCAATTGATACAAACTTATGAAAATATCAAAATGTATGTTTTTAACATGTTATGATACAATTCTTTTTATGCAATACAGAGTTTCTGTTTCCCATTACTTTCCAAATAGTTTTAAAAGATTATACTCATTTTTGGCCAGACAAAGTGGCTCACGCCTGTAATTCCAGCACTTTGGGAGTCTGAGGCAGGTGGATCACGAGGTTAGTAGATCGAGACCATCCTGGCTAACATGGTGAAACCTTGTCTCTACTAAAATACAAAAATTAGCTGGGTGTGGTGGCATGTGCCTGTAGTCCCAGCTACTCAGGAGGCTGAGGCAGGAGAATCGCTTGAACTGGGGAGGCAGAGGTTGTAGTAAGCCAAGATCGTGCCACTGCACTCCAGCCTGNAAAACATAAATGGGCTGGGCGTGGTGGCTCATGCCTGTAATCGCAGCGCTTTTGGAGGCCAAAGCAAGATGACTGCTTGAGCCCAGGGGCTCAGTTTGGCAGTTCTTTTAAATATTAAACATGGTTGGGCCTGGTGGCTCATGCCTATAATCCTAGCACGTGCGAAGGCCAAGGCGGGATGATCATTTGATGCCAGGTGATGGAGACCAGCCTGGGCCTGGGAAATGTAGCAAAAAATTTAAAAATTAGCTGAGTATGGTGGCACATGTCTGAAGTCCTAGCTACTTGGGAGGCTGAGGCAGGAGGAACACTTGAGCCGAGAAGGTTGAGACTGCAGTGAGCTATGACCATGCCACTCTACTCTATGCTGGGTGAGACAGCAAGACCCTTTCTCTTAAAAAAATAAAAGGTAAACATACACATATGGTAAATATGATCTAATAATTCCAATCTTAGGTATCTACCCAAGAAAAATAAAAGCATATTTCTCATTGTACATGAACGTTCACAGCTACTTGACTTGTAATAGACAGACTGTCAATGAATATGATGGCATAACTACTCATCAAAAAAAAATTTAAAGATTAAAAATTTTAAAAATTTAAAATTAAAGATTAAAATTTATCCATGTTATCGTGTGTATATTGACAAATTTCAATATATTATGCTGAGTGAAAGACTACATGCTGCATTAGCTGAGCATGGTGACCCATGCCTGTAATCCCAGCTACTCGGGAGGCTGAGGCACGAGAATCACTTAAACCTGGGAGGCAGAGGTTGTTGTAAGCCAGGATCGTGCCACTGCACTCCAGCCCCGGTGACAGACCAAGACTTTGTCTCAAAAAAAAAAAAAAAAAGATTATACTCATTTTTATATTTTTGTTAATATGTATCCCCAAACAATTCTGTTTTACTTGCATTTGTGATGTTCTTTCCTTTACTAAGAATTTGAATGTAGCACCAATAAATATTAAGCAGTTTCCCTAAATACAGCATTTAGAATATGGGATGACTGGCTAAAAGTTCCTAAAGGAATGAATGTAAGGTACATACATTGGAGGTATCTATCACCACATATGAGAACAATTCAAGCAACCATTGGTCTACATGTAATCAGAATAACATCTAAATACACATCTTTGGTACTATTAGGATCTGAGAAAAGAAAGAAGGAGGGAAAAAACTAGTTTTGAATTTAAGATGCTATATATAACAAGATCATTTCATGTGCTTAATAAAATTGGAATTATATGTATTTCAAACTGCGTACTTTGTTAGATGTATTCAAGCATATTTATCTTTATATTTATTTTCAGGCTATCCACAGGGAATAATTAAAAAGCAGTGATTATTCCTATATTATACGCTTAGTCCCAGAAAAAAAAATGATGGATGGAGTGAGTTGTCTGCTCTTAAAATATCTACTTTCCTTGAGTCTTTTTTGTCAAGATCTTCAGTAGAGTCTGATACAAGTTGATACAATGCTTGTGTCAGTTGCAAAGAAAAACTAGGTTTCTTGGACTTTTCTCAGAACGCAATAAACAAAAATCTCCAAATTTCTTTTTTTCTTTTTCTTTTTTGAGACAGGGTATCCCTCTGTCATCCAGCCTGGAGCACAGTAGCTCGATCTTGGCTCTCTGAAGCCTCCACCTCCCGGGTTCATGCGATTCTCATGTCTCAGCTTCCCAGGTATCTGGATTATGGGCGTGCACCACCATACCCTGCTAATTTTTGTATTTTTAGTAGAGACGGGATTTCGCCATGTTGTTGGCCAGGCTGATCTTGAACTTCTAATCTCAGGCAATCTGGCCACCTCAGCCTCCCAAAGTGCTGGGATTACAGTCATGAGCAACCATGCCTAGCCAAAAATTTGCAAATTTTTATTTTTCATGGATCTTCTGTCTCTATTAGTTGAACAGATTAAATTTCTGCAAAATTTAAGATAATAAGCTAACAGTGTTTTCTCTAAACTGACTGTTATCTCTTGCAGTCTCAGTTTTCTAGCTATTCTCTGGCTTGTTTTCATTCACAGTTGCTGACACGTTGGAAAAAAGTGAAGGTGTTCCAGTGGAAAAAGTGAGACTAACGGAAAGACTTGAAAATCTGAGTTCTAACAGTGAGATTTTGGATTGGGACATATACCAATACTATAAATTTTTGGCAGAAAGAGGAGATGTTCAGATACAAGTAATGTATAC
Source organism: Cebus imitator (assembly GCF_001604975.1). Lineage (NCBI taxonomy): Eukaryota > Metazoa > Chordata > Mammalia > Primates > Cebidae > Cebus > Cebus imitator. Next base: position 3,257,986 of record NW_016107561.1, read on the forward strand.
ATATGAGATTGCATTTTTAGAATATGACGATTACAAGGGGCTTAATTCTTTCTGAGTCCTGGAGGGATGAACAATGCCCATCCTTAATAAGAAAGGGGAGACATACACCCTCCTCTCACCTACTCCTGTTTTGCTCCCTGCTACTTGCAGTTCCTGTAGCCCACCAGAGAACTAGTTGCCATAATAATAGCATTTTTGTTTTGCATTTCTTATTTAAAAATTAATTTTTTAAGGAATTAGATTTTTTTCTTTTTCTGGAGAAGCAGTCTCACTCTGTCACTCAGGGAGTACAGTGGCATGGTCTCCGCTCACTGCAACCTCTGCCTCCCAGGTTCAAGAGATTTTCCTGCCTCAGCTTCCTGAGTAGCTGGGATTATAGGTGCCCACCACCACACCTGGCTAATTTCTTTGTATTTTTAGTAGAGATGCAGTTTCAATATGTTTAGCCAGTCTCAATGTCCTGACCTCGTGAGCCGCCTGCCTCCACCTCCCAAACTGCTGGGATTACAGGCATGAGCCACTGCACCCGGCCTTTTTTTTCTTTTCTTTTCTTTTTTTTTTGTGAGACATGATGGCTCTCTGTCACTCAGGCTAGAGTGCAATGGTGCAATCTCAGCTCACTGCAACCCCTGCCTCCTGGGCTCAGTCATCCTCCCGCCTTGTCCTCTTAAGTAGTTGGGACTACAGGAATGTGCCACCACCGTTGGCTAATTTTTGCATTTTTTGCAGAGATGGGCTTTCACCATGTTGCCCAGGCAGGTCTTGAACTCCTGGCCTCAGGTGATCAATCCACCTTGGCCTCCCAAAATGCTGGGATTACAGGGGGATTACAGGCATGAGCCATCATGCCCAGAAGACTTAGATCTTAATTATAGAAAAAAAGCACCAACCAATGTTGGTTTTAATATGCATAAACTACAACAATCCAGAAGGGTTCTGTCTTTGGGAAGGGGACAATATTTGCATGATCTTTGAGAGCCAAGAGCTAAGGCTCCTAGGTTTATGTGCCTGAGTGTTCTGTACCCCAGCAGGCCAGCTTCCAGCCACTAAGAAAGCCATATATCCAGCAGCAACTAATTACCCAATCAATGATATAGTCTGGAATGTTTCCCTGATTTTTTTTCAGGACATTGCAAATGCATCCAACAATCAACATACTACAATAAAATCACGACGTAAATGTTTTCTTTATTTAAAGTAATACTATGCTGAAATCATTTCCAAACTCATTGTTCCTAGGTCTCTCTTGGACAATTACATCTAATTGGGAGAAAAGGTCTAGATCAGGATTACTACGTGAGTCAATCTCAAGATTCAATCACATGGGGTGGGGAGGGTAGTGGTGAGGGAGGCTGGCAGGGAAGTGAAAGTGGGGAGAGGGAGAGGTGGAAGAGTGCTCAGAAAGCCCACTGCTGCTTTCTTGGTCAACTATGCTACCCAGCTTCTTAGGAAGAACTAAGTTCTCCAGAGGGAGTACTTGCCCACTTGCCTTCAAGAACAAAAAGGGAAGGAACTTGTGAGGAGCAATCGAGGCAGGGGAGTATCCATGTTCCAACAGAACCTAGTCTCTGCCCACCCACACGCACTTTGGCGTGGGAATAGGAAGAGAATATCCCCATCTGCCAGCCTGCACCCAAGGCCAGCTGCAGAGTTCACCTGGGGGAGTCACTGCTAAGGAGCCTGAGAAGCAACTTCATTTCCATTTGGCTAGATCAGAAGACAGACTGGTTTTAATATAATCTAAAATATATGAAACATCCTTATACATTCGCAAAGCTCCTTTCAATCATTTTGCTTAACCTTACCTTATCTCAGTAAGGTTAAAAGATTAATTAGCCATTCAAATTTATAGCATAGAAAAAAGCAAATGAACTTGACCTACACAGGCTCCTCCTCTGTATGATGCCAGGGTCATGGGATGAGTTCTTGCTTAGATTCTGATAGTGGTTTCAAGTCCCTACATCACCACAGACCTGGGAAGTAACCGGATTTTTTTTTTTAAGATGATTTTGCAGCTCTTTTCATTTACAGGAGCCACATGCTCTTTGTCTCAAAGGAAATAGCCTATTTCAACATATTCCCAATGGCTAAGCGATAGAAACGACTACTTCATAAGGCTATTACCTAAAAAAGTGATCTGTTATTACTTGGCATTTCATTTAGTGTTGTTATTTTATGAATGTGTCTTTGGTACTATAATTTGTATTTTATATGTGGTCCAGTAAACATCAGGTAAATGTCGAAGTAATTTCATAAAATGTGATAAAATAGGTAGGAATTTAAATAAGCATATGCACCCCAAGACAGCTCAGTTGAAGATCTGTAGATGTTTTTTTCATCTTAATCGTAACCAAAGTTTTACCTTCTTAGATGGGAATATCTAGATTCTTAATATTACTCTGTCAGATTTCAGCCTGAAATCTCATGTTAATCATAGAATGCATAACTAGGAAGAATTCTTATTTTTCCATAAATGTGAAATTTGGATGTGAGGGCACCCTAGCTTCAGCTGTAGGGAAGACACACCAGTCTTTGTACAGTGCAGTAAAATCCCACAAAGTTGGTACTTCAGTCAGCTCCAGCCATCGTGATCACCAAATGGCAGCTGCAGCTGCCTCCAGGTGAGGATGAAGTGCAATCCCAGGGCTGGTAACGCATGATCCCAGAGCTGTTGTGTAGCAGCCAGGCAGCTGAGCGTCACCTAGCCAGGACCTCTTGTGGGCTCATTCATGAGGTTTTATTACATCTGCTTTACAAATAAGAAGCAGAGGCTGGAGAGATAAAGTAAATTGCTTCAAGGCTCACAGCTGGGAAGTAAGATTGTTTAAGAAGCAGAAACTGAACTCAGGCCTTCAAAAATCAAAACCTGAGTTCTTTCCATTAAACTTTATTTGACTCAGACAAAAACAAAACCAGCTTCGATAATCTGTTCCCTCATTTATAAAGCAAAAAGAAGGAATGACATGACGCTCAGTTTCCTTTAGCTCTTTCTGATAGTGGGTTGGGCCTCCTGCTTCCACATATCCCAAGAAGATGAGTTTAATTCCAGAAGCATCCTTGTGGTTTGGTTACTCTGTGGGGGTAAGAACAGGCTGGTCCTTTCTTCTTCCCTCAGCTTAATGAACCTGAACTTGAATGGAGGGTTCCAGTTGAAATCTCAAACCTTCAGACAAATTGACTTATCTATCAGTTATCTTGTCTGCGTTTTTAAAAAACAGTCCCAAATGTAGGTGGTTTTCAATAATAACTATTTGTTTAATTCATGATTTTGGCAGGTCAGCAATTTTGGTTAGGCTCAGCTGAGCAATTCTGATCTGGGCCAGGCTCAGCTAATCTTAGCTGGGCTTGCTCATGCATCTGCAATTAGCTGGAACATTAGCTAGAACTGACTGGTTTATGATGGCTTCATTTGTGACTGCTAGAATGACTGGAGCCCCTCTCCACTGGTCTCATGCTCCAGCCAACTGGCCCAGGCTTTCCACATGGCAGTCAAAGGTTCTAAGGACACCAGAGCAGAAGTCTCTTGAGGCCCGAGCTCAGACTGACAAATCACTTCTGCCACATTCTTTTGGCCAAAGCAAATCACAAGGCCAGCAAGATTGGAGGGGTAGGGAAATAGGCTTCTCCTCCCAATGGACACAGCTGCAAAGTACTGTGGTCATTCTTGCAACATACCATACTGTAGTTGCATCAGAATCAACTTGGAATAGCAAGGGAGATACATAAAGGAGAGGGAAGATACAAAGATAAATCCAGTTTCCAAAAGGCTATTACTGCAGCTCTTTTCATGCTTCACTTCTCATCTTTCCAAGTCTCACCTCCTCAGAGAGAATAATGTTTTCTTTCCTTTTATTTTTAAATTGACTCATAATAATTGTACATATTTTTATGGGCTACAATGTGATGTTTTGATTATTGCATAATGCATACATTATGTAATAGATACATATTTATACAAATGTAATGTATACATTATGCAGTGATCAAGCCAGGATAATTTGCAAATCCATCACCACAAACACTTGTCGTTTCTTTGTGCTGAGAACATTCAAAACCCTCTCTTCCAGTTATTTTGAAATATACAGTACCTTATTTTTAACTATAGTCCTCAGCCTGAAGACCACCACTTGAGCCAGTGTGCTAATATTTCAGTCCACCAAAGAAAATTATTAGTATAAGGCTCTTTTTATATATCATGCTCCAGTCCACTGCACAGAAAATTAAAGTTCAGAATACCTGGAAATAACTAGCTTGCCTTTCTTCAAACCCCCCCCACCACTTCAATGTTTGGTTGAACTAATCTCTCTCATGTGTTGTCATCACAGAACACATTTTTACCCTCCCTGACCAAATTCTTAATTATTGAAAAGTATTGTATATGCAATTCTTGGTGACATTATATTGCACTTTTTACATGTAGATTTTAATATTATTTGCATTTCTAAATATGTGCAGGCTCAGAATAAATTGCATTAGAAAAGCGGGATGTTTGGATGCATATTATTAAAGTGGATAAAGCATAATTAAATTAAACCCAGCAGAGGAATAATATCAAATTTGTAAGGGCAACTGCTTTGTCTATCCTGCCACCCATTTAAAAATTAAAAAAAAAGAGCTAATACCATCTCTTCTCAGGATGATCTACAGTGCCAGAGATGAAAGAAGTATTCATAAATGTTTTTAGAACAATACATTTTCTTGGCATTTCATTCTAGGGGAAATGTTACAAACTGATTAAACTACAGATTTTCTAAGAGCGAATGAAAAATCATGTTCATTTTTCAAAAGAAGATATGGAGTTCAAATAATAAAACTTCACTTACTTAGCATAATACCTGGCACATACTATATTTTATACCAAGACATCATCAATTGTAAGACACACAAGTATTTTATGTTCTACTGAGGAAGAAAAATAACCAACCTATATAAATTATAATATGCCATTGACAGTAAGAAGTGTCGTGATTAAAATGAGGTGGGAGAAAATGTAAGTTTTAGAATCAGTGAAATATTATGATGGGTACTCAGTTAATATTTGAAGGATGGATGGATGGATAGATACTTAATCTTAAGAGAAGAACTTTTGAGAGAAGAACTCAGGTTGGCTGGTGTATATCCATCAAGGTAGCTTGCTGGGTGGTATGTTCACGTGGCATTTAATAAAGGTTTATATAATTGAAGCAACAGTGTTAAGGACACATAAATTTAAAAAGAAAAAAGGGAATGAAATGCTAAGTAAGTCATGACAGCGGAACAATGTATGAGACAGAGTCTTACTTCCTTTAGGTCTTTATGGGATCATTATATTGAAGGGTGGGGAAAACTCTAGGATTTATATTTGCTTCTGGGGAACAAGTTACTGTCTTTTAAAATTTCACTGATTTCCTGGATGAAACTTCCTTCAGAAGTCTCTATTATAAGATATTTGAGAGCCAAATTACTAAACTGAACTTTGAAAATGATTTTACAGAATCAAAATACTAGAGCTGGAAGAGTCCATAAAGATTAAAGTCCAGCTGCCTTGTTTTAGAGATGGATAAACATTCATTCATTTATTCATTTCTGAAACATTTCCTGGTGCCCACACTACGCTAGTAAAGAGGACTCAACATTGGAAGACATAAAATAAATAGATAATGAAATCAATGGAGGGATGCTGCAATGGAGACAGAATGAGGTGCCCCGAGAGCACAGAGGAGGAGAATCTGAAGGAGGAAACCAAGCCCAGGAGACAATGTGATTTGTGTAATTTATGCAATTACCTGGGGGCATATTTTGGTCATGGCTCAGTAAAGATATTCATGAGATACACTTTTATTTTTGATGTTAGTGTTCTCTCATTTAGTAACTTGTAACAATTTCTATAACTTTCTCCTCTCCAGCTGCCATTTTATTTTCAGGATTCCCTAACAGTCATAGATCTTCAGTGGCTTCTGTTTTCTAACAAATAAAATAAAAATCCTTACGGCAGGGAACGGTGGCTCACACCTGTAATCCCAGGCACTTTGGGAGGCCAATTTGGGTGGATCATCTGAGGCCAGGAGTTCAAGACCAGCCTGGCAAACATGGCAAAACCCTATCTCTACTAAAAATACAAAAATTAACCAGGTGTGGTTGTTGAACACCTGTTATCCCAGCTATTCAGGAAGCTGAGGCAGGAGAATCTCTTGAACCCAGAAGGCAGAGGTTGCAGTGAGCTGAGATCATACCACTGCACTCCAGCGTGGGTGACAGAGCAAGACTCTGTCACAAAATAATTTTTTTAATTGAAAAAAAATAAAATCCTTAGCCTGGTATTCAAGACTCTTTATAGTAATGGCCCCATCTTATTTTTGCAAGTCTTAGCTTTTGGATGTTCTGTTTTAGCCATGCTGAAGTAATCACTATTTTCTGAACACCCCTGGGCTACTCCCATCTTCATTCCTTTGCTCAGGTTCTTCCCCTAGCCTCTGTACTGGTGACTTGTCACCATCTTTCATGAAGCCTCAATCATTTTAGCCCTCCTCTGTATACCATGGAGGCAGAGTGGCGAGCTGCTTATTAATCTCCAGTACTAACTGCATGACTCTAACATGTTGGTAATAAGATCAGATATTAATAATACCCTCCTGATGGTGCTATTGTGAAGATTAGGTAAGAAAAAGTTTGCAAAAGACTTATTGGTCAGGTACGGTGGCTCATGCCTATAATCCCAGCACTTTGGGAGGCTGAGGTGGGAGGATCACGAGGTAAAGAGATTGAGACCATCCTGACCAACATGGTGAAACCCTGCCTCTACTAAAAAAATACAAAAATTGAATTAGAAGGAATTGTCTTAAAGCTCACTTCTGCTTAAAGACCTGATCTCAGAAGCTGGCCAAGTGTGTCTGGTTTTACTCTGCCTATAAACATTAAGATACTGTTTATCCAATTCTGCCAAGCACATTCTGCCAACCGTAGTAAAACCTCTTACTAAGCCTACTTTTCAAAATAAGGGACTATTTACCTTCATAGATGGGATTCATCTCTCCCTACAAAGCTGCATTCCCATTGTGGCTTTCCAAATGTAAGAAGCAAATCCTCACATTATACAATATGTAAGAAAGATATGTAGAGGTTCTCCCACTCCTTAGGTTATGGTTGAAAAAGCACTTGGGTGGAATAGTGCCTTGAACAAAGTGGGCATTTCATGGATTTTTTTCTAAGCTCAGTGGCAAGAACCATAGATATTTTTTGAATGCACATTGAATGAAATAAAGTTTGGTTCAAAAAGCTGTTTTGAAGGATTTATTTGTAACTAGCAATAACACTGTCTTTTCTCTCCAGAAAGCATTATACTACTTCTTAAAGGCAGCAAAGGCTGGGAGTGCAAATGCCATGGCATTTATTGGAAAGGTACATGCTTTATCTTGATTCATATTTTTCATTTCTTAAAAACCTAAGAAATTAAACTGGATATAGCAGAGGCTGCCTGTTGTCCCAGCTACTTGGGAGGTTGAGGCGGGAAGATCACTAGAGCACAGGCGACCAGCCTGGGCAACATGGCAAGATCCTCATCTCAAAATAATTAAACTTAAATTTGAAAATTAAAAACCTGCCAGGCATGGTGGCTCAAGCTTGTAATCCCAGCACTTTGGGAGGCTGAGGCAGGTGGGTCACGGGGTCAAGAGTTCAAGACCTGCCTGACCAACATGGTGAAACCTCGTCTCTGCTAAAAATACAAAAGGTATCTGGGTGTGGTGGCATGCGCCTATAATCCCAGCTACTAGGGAGGCTAAGGCAGGAGAATCGCTTGAACCTGGGAGGAGGAAGGTTGCAGTGAACCAAGATTGCGCCACTGCACTCCAGCCTGGGTGACAGAGCGAGACTCTATCTCAAAAAATAATAATAATAATAATAATAAATAAAAAATAAAAACCTAACAAATTAATGATACCAGCTCATTGAACCCATTGTAGAGGGACAAGGCAGCAGGCCTCTTTCACGGAAGCAGCTGAGTGGGACATTTGGCTGCAACCCGAGGGTGGTATTCTTGGGGTGACAGTTTGGGAAGAAGCCTTATATAACAGCAGCCTTTATCTGGGGCACCAAAAACAGCCTTAATGCACCTGGGCTAGCACAATGGCTCATGCCTGTAATCCCAGCACTTTGGGAAGCTGAAGCAGGTGGATCACTTGAGGTCAGCAGTTCGAGATCAGCCTGGCCAACATGGTGAAACTTTGTCTCTACTAAAAATACAAAAAGTAGCTGGGCATGGTGGCAGGCACCGGTAATACCAGCTATTCAGGAGGCTGAAGTAGGAGAATCACTTGAGCCTGGGAGGTGGAGGTTACAGTGAGCCAATATAGCACCACTGTACTCCAGCCTGGGCAACAGAGGGAGACTTTGTCTCCAAAAATAAAAAATAAAATAAAAAAGTGCATCTGGCCCAGGGTTCCTCTAACTATGAGCCTATGATCACCCCACTCCCCAATATGTAAGAGGAGATCCAGGTTGAGTGCTGGAGACTGGTACAGGTCTCAGCCCAGTCAGGCCTTTCTCTTTTCTATTGCTGGAGTAGTAGAAAAGAATCAGCTCCAGGCTGACCAGAGCTGTCCTTATGCCACCTCTGATGGAAGGCCGCCTGTGGCTGCGGAGCAGCCTGTAGGAGGGTTCTTCTGGAAAGGCACGTTCTTCTCTCTCCTTCAAAGTCTGTTCACTCCCCTGTGTGCCACCCTTGGCTTCCTGTGGCCAATTTGCATTAGTAACCATAGGGATGAATGTCCTGCTTCCTAGTGCAACATACAGTAAATTTAGATGGAAAATAAAAAGAAAGAAAAAAGCATGAGAAAACACAGAGTCCATTTCTTTGCCCTCAGGCAAGGTCACTCCGGAAGTCTGTAATAAATGGTACTCTTACTTTTTCTTGTTGTTTTAAATTGAGGTAAAATGTAAATAACACAAAATTGACCACTCTAAAGTATACAATTCAGTGGCATTTTATTCAATATGTTGTACCACTGTTACCTCTATTTCATTTTAAAATATTTGCGTTACCCTCAAATTATTTTATTTTTTTCTATTCTCTTTTCATTTTTCTTCCTAGATGTATTTAGAGGGGAATGCTGCTGTACCGCAAAATAATGCTACTGCCTTCAAGTACTTCTCCATGGCAGCCAGTAAGGTATGTCCTCAACGCACTGCTATAAACACATACACATGAATTGCTTTCATTACATGCACACTGGTGCCAAAGAGTTGACTTCAAAGTCCCAAGCCCAGATTATGGGCCTGTAAGGAGTTTTGTGTCCTGGAGAAGTATAATATTGGTGATCAGAGTATACGATGGGAGAAAGGGAAGATACAACTTGTCTTCTTGGAAAATGAAAAATGGTAGTAGCTTGTGCTGCCCTAGCAGAGACCAGTAGGAGACCAGACAGTTCAGCTTTCCCCTCTCTTATGCAGTAAATGAGGCCATCTAGCTGAGGAACAGGAAACAAAAGAGATGAGGACAAAGGAAGGGAAAACCCAGTCAATAACTGCAGGAAGTTCAAGACAAAGTCATATTAGGAAGGTCCAGTTTTCTCCAGTCGCATCTCATCCAAAGGCCAGAGCTTGTCAGGGAGGAGGACAGGGCAAGGTATCTGAGAATAGGGTTCTGGAGACAGAATCCCTGGCTTGAATGCCAGCCCTGAAACTGACTAGATGTGCGAACATGGGCAAGTTACTTAACCTCTCTGTACCTCAATTTCCCCATCTGTAAAATGGGAATATAAGAATATTTGCCTGGCAGTTATAGTGGCTCATGCTTATAATCCCAACACTTTGGGAGGCTGAAACAGGCAGATTGCTTGAGCTCAGGAGTTTAAGATCAGCCTGGGCAACATGGTGAAACTCCATCTCTACAAAAATACAAAAATTAGCCAGGTGTGCTTGCACACACCTGTAGTTCCTCCAGCTGCTCAGGAGCTTGAAGTGGGAGGATCCCTTGAGCCCAGGAAGTTGAGGCTGAAGTGAGCCAAGATTTCACCACTGCACTCCAGCCTGAGCAAAAGAGTGAGACCTTGTCTCATAAAATATATATGTCAAAATGTATACATATATATATTTGTCTGATATAGCTGTTGTAGAGATTTAAGGAGTTAATATACATGTGCTTTACATTGTGAAGTACTTAAAGCAGTGCCTGGCACATAGTAAGTGTGCTATTATCTTTTGTAGTTTGGGGCCAGTAAGGTAGAGTGAACTTTAAAGCACATTCCAGACAGAATGGATTAGCTGTATGAGGGACTATAGAAATGATACAATATGCCTCCTGCATCCAAGTCTTTACCTCTGTTCCTGGGCTCCATGAGGCTGGTATCTGTCAGATAAGACTTAGTAGACTCCTCTGAATCCCTTTCACCCATAAAGAATGCCCTCATTCCAACACCCAGGCCTGCTGTTGGCGAATGGCCTTGGTAAACTCTATCCCTACCCCCTAGGAAGCATTTTGTTGTCTTACAATTGCATACTGGAATGCTGGCAGTAAAGATGTGCTCAAATCAGGAATCGTTTCAGCTCTTCTCAGTTTTTAAAAACCCACACACACTGCTTTAGGAGCCTATTTATAAGTGACTAGCACCTCGGAGCTGCTGCTATTGTGGTGTAAATTACTGAGAAGGCTAGTACTCGGCTCCTCTCCCTTGTAATTTATATGAAATTGTTGCTCAGCAAGCAGTTATCTGGAATACCATTAGATTAGGATGGCAATGAAGAGCAGACTGAAAAGGAGTAACAAGGAAAATCTCTTATAATCTGGCAAATAACACTGATTTGTCAGCCCATAAGAAGAACACAAGGGAGATGGGAGTGTAAATTAACTTAGCTCCCAAGCTATTCAGGGTTGTAGAACCAGCAGTGGTCTGGGTCTCTGGTGCTCTTAACTTGAGCTCCTTTCCCTTACAAAGGAAATCTGAACTTACAATTAAGGTAATTTTTCTAAATTCCATTAGGTGGAGATGACCATATACTTCTTGATCAGCGCCTGGACAATTTATTAGATTTCTCACTCTTACTGCTTTTTTAAAAACTGCTTTGTAAATTTATTTTTAAATGACATCAATACCATGACACAGAGCTACAGATTTTACAACCTCTTTTGTGTTATTTACTTAGAAACAAGGACAGCGACTGTATCTGACATTGTGCCCATGTTGGACCACATTCCTCCAGTTCTCTCTTGTGCCCCCGAACACATCAGGCCCGTCCCCATCTTCATACTTTTGTCATCTGCCTCCCATTCCCAGCGTCTCTCATTCTAAGTCCTGCCCATCCCCCAGAGCAGAGTCCAGTCCTCCCTCCATCCACAGAGCTGCCCCTGCCCGTGCTGGCTCACATGATCTGTTTCCTCTTCTGAGCTTACCCTGCATTCACTCCTACTGCTGGGATTTAACTGCTTCCTACCTGTGGCTTCTCCCCTCCTGTCCAAAGGCCATGTGTGCTCAACTAGAGAAGGGCAAAGGTCCTGCCAAGGGGTTATTAAATAAAGGGGTTCATAACAGGGGTTTATTAAATATTTGCCAAAGAAATGCCTATCTGCTCCCTGGCTTCACATCAGTTAACCTAAGCAAGAGCATTACATCCTAAAACAGCAGGTATATGCTGGGGGATTGGCGATCCACATGGTTTTTCTGGCCCAGAAAGTGTTTTAAAAATCAGTAAACTTCACATCCAAATCTGAACATCCATCTTTTCTTGAAAATGGCACTAGCTAGCCAGGCATGGTGGCTCACACCTGTAAATCCCAGCACTTTGGGAGGCCAAGGCTGGTGGCTCACTTGAGGTTAGAAGTTCGAGACCAGCTTGTCCAACATAGTGAAACCCCATGTCTACAAAAAGTACAAAATTAGCCAGGCATGGCGGTGCATGCCTGTAATCCCAGCTATTTGGGAGGCTGAGGCATGAAACTTGCTTAAACCCAGGAGGCGAAGGTTGCAGTGAGCTGTGGATCACTCCATAGTACTCCAGCATGGGTGACAGACCAAGTCGAAAAAAAAAATGAAAGAAAGAAAGAAAAACAAAGAGAAGAAAATGCGTAAACGCTGATGAAATAGGACTGCCATTCCATGTGGCACCATCCAGCTGGAGCAGAGGAGCTGAGAGTCACTGCTGCCTTCACACAGGGCAGGGACTCCATGTGCCTCCATCTCTACCACTCTCTCCACCATCGTCTCTACCACCTGGCATATTTTACTTCTTACATCACCTGCATGGTTTCTGCAGGTATCTAAGCTGGCCACTTCTCACCTGAAAGTTCTAAATAGGTACACTAGTCCTTGAACAGTGATGAGTAATTCAATGATGAGTCCCTGAGACACCAGGGACTCCCTTAGAGGAGAAAGTAATTTGTCCCTGCTATTCTAACCTTTCTCCTTTCTCTCTCCCTTCTTCCTTCCCTCCTCTCATTTATGTTTCCTTTCCTCTTCTCAGCTTACCTTCTGTATTAGTCTATTCTCACACTGCTTATAATGACATACCAAAACTGGGCAATTTAAAAAGGAAAGAGGTTTAATAGGCTCACAGTTCATCATGGCTGGGGAGGTCTCAGAAAACATACAATCATGGCAGAAGGGAAAGTAAACACATCCTTCTTCACATGGCAGCATCAAGGGGAAGTGCTGAGGAAAAGAGGGAAAAGCACTTTATAAAACCATCAGATCTCATGTGAACTCACTCACTATCACAAGAACAGAAAGCATGGGGATAACTGCCCCCATGATTCAATTACCTTCCACCAGGTGCCTCCCATGATGCATAAGGATTATAGAAATTACAATTCAAGATGACATCTAAATGAAGTTAGTTAGAAGACAGACTCACTAGGCTTTGCCACATCCATCACACTGAACCTTACTGCTTCCAGAGCAGAGCAACTCAAGACTCCCAGAACCACAGGAGACATGGCCAGGAAAGAAGAGAGCAGTTATACCACCTATTTTAAGTAAAAATGGATTGTCCTTAAGAACTCTTACAATAGCAGGTCCTTTCATATGCATAGGCTCAAAATTTGGAGTCTTGAAACCATTTTTGAAATATACCTTCTCTATTTATGTGTTATTCCTGTGTTACTGAGGGTTACTCTGGCTGCATCTACAATAACCAAGTGTAAGTGGTAAGAAGAAATTTGGAGAGCTTTCTATCAGAACATAAGTTCCTGTGGAAATACTAGAAACCTGTAAAACACATCTACAGATCTGCTGAATGAAAATCAGTTGGTCAGCAGGGCATGGTGGCTCACACCTGTAATCCTGGCACTTTAGGAGGCCAAGGAGGATGGATCACTTGAGACTAGGAGTTCGAGATCCACCTGGGCAACATGATGAAACCCTATCTCTACTAAAAATACAAAAAATTAGCTGGGCACGGTGGCATGCACTTGTAATCCCAGTTACTTGGGAGGCTGAGGCAGGAGAATAGTTTGATCCCTGGAGGCAGAGGTTGCAGCGAGCTGAGATCTCACCACTGCACCTCAGCCTGGCCCACAAAGCAAGACTGTCTGAAAAAAAAAAAGAAATACAGTTGGTCAATTATGGTTGACTAGAGGGTGAAATGCATGATGGGAGATGGAAAGAAAAAGAAGTTTTCTTCTTGGGAAGCCACTTTCAAGGTTCACTCTTCATTCAAAATTGATACATTAAATACTCCCTTCCTTAGAGTATTCAGAATATTAATCAGAAAATAAATGGTAATTAATTAGTATCAAGTGGAAAAGGAAACATCAGGGATGTTATAAGCAATAAATTTAAATAAAGAAATATACCAACAATGTTTGACTATCTGTAGTGGCTGCATTGACAGCCACAGAGTCTCTAAAATGTTATTTGGCCATATGTCAACCTCTTTAGACCTGAGTAGGTAGCAAGTGTCCAGATAGACTTCTCCCTTCTAGAAAACTCCTACACATCCTTTAACACCATGCTCAAATGTCACCACCCCTGACAACACGGTCTCCTTCAGTTTCTAGCCTCAGTCAGGCAATAGAGTGTCCATCTTCTAGGTGTCGAAGACACTCTCAGTCTATTTTTTTTTTTTTTTTTTTAGACAGAGTTTTGCTCTTTTGCCCAGACTGGAGTGAAGTGACACAATCTCGGCTTACTGCAATCTCTGCCCCATGGGTTCCAGTGATTCTCCTGCCTCAGCCTCCCAAGTGTCTAGGATTCCAGGCTTGTGCCACCAAGCCTGGCTAATTTTTTCATTTTTAGTAGAGACAGTGTTTCTCCATATTGGCCAGGCTGCTCTCAAACTCCTGACCTCAGGTGATCTGCCCGTCTTGGTCTCCCAAAGTGCTGGGATTACAGGTGTGAGCCAGTGTGCCAGGCCTCAATCTATTTCTACTTTAGGACTTACCACATCTGACAGAATTCTAAGAGGTCTGACCTGCCCCTCCCCTTTGAGATGGTTCAGAGCCCACTAGCTTGTGAACTCTCCAAGGCAGGGATTATGGCTTCTTCATCTTTTACCTTATACCTCTGCCCAGTGCCTACTATAGAATCATACACAAAGCAAATCCTAAATAAGTGTTGAATACAAGAATGGAGGAAAGATTTGACTTTTGTTTCCCTCTTCCCTTTTCTAGCCAGAAGGGTTTATGAAACTATGAAAGGAGAAACTAGAGTGGGTCAGAATAACCTGCCAACTGCCGGGTTAGCCTGTTTTGATTAATCTCTTACTTGGTGCATGTCAAATATTTTGAATAATTTTGCAGTAATTTTCCTTATCATGAATTCTTCTGGGACTTTACTTGGCTTTTTAAAACTCTTCTAGGGCAATGCAATTGGTCTTCATGGGCTTGGTCTTCTTTACTTTTATGGAAAAGGAGTTCCTGTGGTAAGTTAAATTATTTTATTATCTTTTCATTTGTAGCAATTTACAGGGTAAAATCCATGGTCATTCATTAGTTTAAAGGAATTCATCTCTATTATCTGGTTGCCAAACTGTTATATCAGATAATAGAGAATAAAATAATCCAGCGAAATCTCTGCCAAAGAGACACTGAAGAACAAGCTTGTGACAGGAATAGCAATTCTAATTATATCTTGGAATCATAGATTCTAAGTAACCTTAGAAATCATCTATCCTCTGAGGACTTTATTGATGGAGAAATTTATCTTCTTAGTCTTTTGAATGACCTTCCCCCAGTATCTAACAAAACTTACTGTCAAGGTAGAAAAAGACATAATTATGATGAAAATGAGACATTATTTCCTAATAGAATCTAATATAATAATGAAATAAAATATATAATGTTTCTGATACTATTTTAATTAGCCTAAATCACATAGGGCACTGTCTATACTCTTTTTAGAAAGTGGAAGGCAATTGTTTCCATGGAGTTATACTTGTGCCTTTGAGTAATAGAGTGTAATTATCTTGCAGAATTATGCCGAAGCACTTAAATACTTTCAGAAAGCTGCAGAGAAAGGGTGGCCCAATGCACAGTTCCAGTTAGGCTTCATGTACTACTGTAAGTGCCACAAATATGGCTGCTTTATTTAGAATGACACATGCATTATTGTCTGCTCCTTTTATAACAAAAATCAAAGGGTTGATGTGAGTGGTTCAGAAAGAACATTTAGGCAACAAATTCAAATTTGAAAAAGACTAAAGGAAACGATGCCAGTTGAGGAAGGGGACAAAGAGGTACAGCTTCAGGAAACTTACCTTTGACAAAGTTAAGTTGGAGGTGCTAGTGATATCCCATGCACATCCCCAGAAGCAAGTATGAAACTCACAAGAAAGGTCAAACTTACAGAGAAGGTTCGAGAGGAGCATCACACACTGGGGTCTGTTGGAGGGAACTAGGGGAGGGACAGCAGGGGGTGTGGAGTTGGGGAGGGATAACATGGGGAGAAATGCCAGATATAGGTGATAGGGAGGAAGGCAGCAAACCACATTGCCACGTATGTACCTATGCAACAGTCTTGCATGTTCTTCGCATGTACCCCAAAACCTAAAACACAATAAAATATATATTTTTAAAAAAGAGTAATTGAGGTTGCAAAAGGAAAGGAGCGAGAGGGTAAGAGAAAGAGCAGTGGGCCATGATAGATAACTAGTGATCCTCTGCGCTGTATTGAAGGATAGGCAGGGAAGTATATCACTGAGAAGAATGGAAAGGCATGCTCAGTGGGACAGGAAAAAAAAAAAAGAGATTCATGGAGCCAAGGGTAGAACTTTCAAGAAAGAGTGAATGAACACCCCTGTGAAATGCAGTGGGAAACCTGGTTTAAAAGAACAAGTAAGAAAGAATGAAACATCTATGAAACTTGGCAATACAGAGAATGTGGCTGAGGCTGTTGGACTGCGTGTGGTGGAAGCTGGATGACAATGGCATGAACTGAAGATCCGGAAGTTGAGAAGTAAAAGTATTCTTGCAAGCAACGTGTCCTTAAAGGGAAGGAGTGAGAAGGAACTCAGCATGAGGGGAACTAAGAACCCAGAGGGAGTTACTTTTAAGATGGGAAGAGACCTGAGCATAATTATAATTGATGGGAAGATATTCTGAAAAACATTGGTGGTATTAGCACTTGATTGGGCCCAGATAGGTGGAAGCCTCTTTAACCTTGATAGATAGGCAGGATTGCTCACCCTCAAAGACTGGAGGGAAAGTGGAAAGGATGGTGTGGATCTAAGTATGAGGGGATGAAATGGGGAGAGAGGCGAGTGAGGAAAGACAATGTGAAGCCTTCTTCAATGATCTAGTAGGTACAAAGTTGACTTCTGTGAACAAAGGTAGAGTGATTGGCTCGGAGGTCTCAGAAAGCCAAGAAGGTTTGTAATAATCTCTGTGGGGAGTGAGAGAGGAAGTGGCCAAGACAAATGCCAGGAAATCTGAACACAGCTGAATATCCCCACCAAGTCCTTCATGTCAGAGGTGGAGCCAGGGCAGCAGCAGACCGCATCATCAAGGAGGTCACATCCGGTCAAGGAGGTCACATCCAGTCAAGGGGTCACTGGCATTTTCCACAGTGGCCCAGCAGGAGCACCTGTTTTGTACTATCTTGGGTGGTTGAAGTTACCTAAGATGCCCTTGTTCTTCTAGTTCATTCCAAGTCCTTGGCTCGGGATCTACCAGATTTCCCAAGTTTCTAGAATAAGAATAATAGTCATGGCTAATGTGTATTAAGTCTTTGTATGTTTTAGCTCATTTGACCCTCTCAACACATCTACAGGGTATCCCACAATGGATAGATGAGCAAACTGAGCCAATGTTGTGGTTGGACATCTTGCCCAGAATCACACAGTTGTGGAGCTGGAATTCAAACTCAAGCAATTTGCCTCCAGAGTTGTTGCTCTTAATTGCTACATGGCACTACTTCTAAAGACTCCAGTGTTAGAGCTGGAAGATAATTTAAAGACCATCTAAGGAAAGCCCCCACTTTTGCAAATAACATGCCTAAATGTGCCCAACTCACAAAAGAACTAATGAGAGAGCCAGGACAAGAATCCTGGCTACTGGGAGTCTGCTGGTTCTCTGCTCTAGCTTCAAGTGCCTCTTCTTGCCCTAAGCAGTAGTTTGGTGAGAGTTGGGCTTCTTGGAGCTGGGATTTACCTGCTGCGTACTCCATAGTTGTGGCTGGGAGAAACTATGTGGGTGTGCTGGTATGAAAGAATGGCAAAGATGACGAGATGCATCATGATGGGGCTTCAGCTCCTCAGAGACTATCGCTTTGTCTCCTTTGCATTAGCTTTAGTTATGCCATAGTGAGGAGATATTTTCAGAAGACTGAGTGGTTCTTGCTGGGCACAGTGGTTCATGCCTATAATCCCAGCACTTTCGGAGGCTGAGGAGGGCAGATCACGAGGTTAGGAGATCAACACCATCCTGCCCAACATGGTGAAACCCCGTCTCTACTAAAATACAAAAAATTAGCAGGGCATGGTGGCATGCACCTGTAGTCCCAGCTACTCGGAAGGTGGAGGCAGGAGAATCTCTTAAACCCGGGAGGCGGAGGTTGCAGTGAGCCAAGATCATGCACTCCAGACTGGTGACAGAGCAAGACTCTGTCTGAAGAAAAAAAAAAAGTAGTCCTTCTTTCCCAGTATTTTATTTTCAGAATGGCTCAAGAATATAAATTTCCATATTCTTACTTAGAACCAAACTCAATATTCACCCTCACCTTCACAAACAGTGGATTTAGAGTAGCTTGACTTTTGATTGGCTTTTCCCATCGTATTTAAATAGCAGGCATCACTATGACCATTATATCCATAGATTATCTGTAAAAATAAAGTCAATAAAGCGTGGCTCAAAAGAATTTTAATTTTCAGCTGGCTCTGGAATATGGAAGGATTATAAACTTGCCTTCAAATATTTTTACTTGGCGTCTCAAAGTGGGCAGCCCCTCGCCATTTATTATCTGGCCGAGATGTATGCAACAGGAACAGGAGTAGTAAGATCATGCAGAACTGCTGTGGAGGTAAATAAAACATGAGGCTGTTTTTAAAAGCACTTGTCATATATGACACAGAGGAAGCAATACCGTTCTTACATCGTTGGTGTCTTTGATTTTATAAATATTACCTCTTTTCTTCTAGTTGACAATGTGAATACTGACATTTGTCAGAGGAGAAAAGCAGTGATGCAACTCGGGCTGGGGAAGGCAGACAGAGAAAAGATCTCTCCTCTCTCTGACATTTGGCTTTTCATCAAGTTCAGAGCTCACCTCAGCATTCAGTTAAGGAGCTCTGTTTCAGCACTTAATCAAATCACTAGAGCAATTTGGCACTTCTAGTGGACTTGGGAGTTGCTACTTGGGAAATGAAAGGCTAGATTTAGCCTGGAAAATGTAGCCCACTTCTTCCCAGAAAGCAGCATCCTTTGGTTTTCAATGATTTGGACAATTGAGAAAGTGGATTCTTTCAGCCTGAGTCAGGGATGCACTTTCCAAAAGAATGCTTTTAGGACCTTAGTGTCCTTCATTGATTTATTAAACACGTCTGTTGCACCAGCATAAATACTCTATGTTGAAATCTGGCCCCTCTGAAGCTCATTTCAAAAGCTGCCAACTAATGATCTATCTTTAGATTTGCTTCTTTGCCAACTTCCTAATGAATTATGTATGGCTAACCTCTTTTGGTTACATAAGGGCTATTCAGCTAAGTTGACATTTGTCCCCCTAGAGCTCTGCACGCCTCCCTCACACTTATGTCACCTATATCCTGCGGCACTGTCTTCCCTTCATTCTCTCCCTTTCACTTCACCTGTGGTCTTATAACTTGCCCTCATAGGGCAGCAGTGCCCAGAATGTCCTTTTAAAACACACACACACACACAGACACACACACACACACACACGTCGATACATTCTACATTCTCAGTCTTCCAAATAGCCTCCAAGTCAGGAAAGTTTATTATACAAATTTAAAATTAGGCTCAGGAAGTTTCCCTCAAGACAAAAACAAAACAAACAAACCCAAACACTTCTGATCTTTGTGCCTATAAAAGGTAATAACTCTTTACCCTAAATAATTTGCAGAAGCCTTGCTTTAGACCAAAAATCCTTCCCTGACCAGCCGGTAGGAGCTGAAGTCTCATTTCATTTCTCATTTGCCCCGGGGTGAAGTATACTGGCTAACTAGTCTCCTTGATTTCTCTTCCCAAATACAGCTTTATAAAGGTGTCTGTGAACTAGGCCACTGGGCTGAGAAATTCCTGACAGCTTACTTTGCCTATAAGGATGGTGATATAGATTCTTCTCTTGTTCAGTATGCACTGCTTGCAGAAATGGGATATGAAGTAGCTCAGAGCAATTCGGCATTCATTTTGGAATCTAGTAAGATAAGTTAAAATTCTCTGCAATCCCACAATCATACATATGCATATATGGCTTTACTACAGAGGCATTTTAAGCCTTCCTAATATAAGGTCTCCATTTTTTTTTTAGAAAAGGCTAACATTCTTGAAAAAGAGAAGATGTATTCTATGGCACTTCTCCTATGGAATCGAGCTGCCATTCA
This sequence comes from Cebus imitator, assembly GCF_001604975.1. Lineage (NCBI taxonomy): Eukaryota > Metazoa > Chordata > Mammalia > Primates > Cebidae > Cebus > Cebus imitator. The sequence continues at coordinate 3,277,948 of NW_016107561.1, forward strand.
AGGTATGGAACCCAGATAAAAATAAGCACATACCCAGTCCCTGTCCTCTGTTATTCATCAGGTTTGCTTTAGCTGGGTTTTTGTGCACATAGGCAGCAAGGGGCAGAATATCTAGTAGGTGGCATTTCAAACTATACTGATGTTAGGATCAGTCTTTGGTTAGAGATCATTTCCAGGAATTTATTTTCCTCATTATTATCAAGGTCCCTGGTTCAGCAAACCATAGGAATTTTTCTATGGCTCTGTCTCCATGGCACCAGAACAGTTCTTTGAAATATACAATTTTACTCAAGAAACCAGCTTTTTTGGTCTGGCTTCACTCATTGCTGCATTCTTGACTGAACTAATCAGAGACGTGACCCATGTCTCAATGAGTTTATAGGCAAAATTACTTATGTCTGTATCTGAGGCTCATGTGACTTCCCTGTTAAAATATCACATTGATGACTACCATAAACTTCAAATCTTTACTACAATCATTAGTACATAAGAAAAAACAAAACAAGACAGATACATAGCAAGATCCTCTCCCTTTTCCTCGAGTTTCCATATCTCACTTGCTGGTATCACATGGATAAGGAATGTAAGATACCCATGGTGGGGAAAGCATTGGCAGGTGGTATTTACATTGCATTGCAATGTCTCTTACTATTTTTCCCCTAAAATTATATTATTAAAGGCAGAGAAATGCTGCAAAGCTGTCACCATTGGCATTTGGATATGTGAGAAACTCTCTTGCAATAAGAGAGCAATTTTGCTTCCAATTAGGTTTCTTAAAATTGTCTTATGCTAAGGCCAAATCATCCCTTTTCACAGGAAGTAAATAGGATAAAAAATGATTCTCAGCTGACACTAATATGAAGCAGAGGAAAAAGTCACAGTGGTGCTTTCTCACATCCAGCTGAGCTGGTAGCACAGCAACAAGCCATCAGTGAAATTTTAGTGAGACATTCCCCTTAAAAAGTCTATGTTTTATAAAATGCAATGAAGACCTCATTTAGAGTGGGGAAACAATACCTGCAATCTCTCAGTCATGACCAATCAGCTCAATTACAACAAATACAGGTTAATTCCAAGCCAGCAAATGGTGTGGAAATTGCAACAAGGAAAAGGGGCATTGAAAACAAGGGTACGTTGATATTAAACTGAATTCCTCAGTATAAAAAAGTCAGTCTGCTAAAAATAATCATGTGTCATAAGAGAGGTCAGGCATAAGTGTCCCTGAAGATATGGCTGCTGAGTGGCTCACTTGGGGTTAGGAAATCTAATAATGAGATTTTCCAATTAGTCACTGACCACGCTTATTTTAGCAGTTACTCATGTGAAGAGGGTGCTTAGCCATCAGGACTCAGTCTCTGCCCTGTGATTGTGAAATTGAGGCGGAAATCCCTCTGCTGTCAGTTGATCCCCACAGGAGCCCGTCCGGATCACCCCATGCTGCCAGTCTGCCTCCTCATTAGGGTGGAGCTGAATCCTCCCAAGAACCAGCTTGGTCACTGCCTTCCATTCTTAGAGGCTTTGGGGATCCTGCTTACTACTTGTAAAACTTGAAAATGCACAGAATTGTCCTCTCTCTTTGGGGTTATAGCTCAGGAGGAATCTTAGGGTCAAAGGAGGGCAGCTTTGGACAAAATCAGAGATGGAATAGACTTCTCTTTAGGGCTCCATGGGCCTCCTGGTTCCCCCTCAGGCCCCTTTTCTGGGCACCATTCTTACAAGTTCTTGCTCCCAGTTACTGACCTGTACATTTGGAAGCATCTGGAAAGCAAGCCCTGATAACTAATGTCTTTGCCAGCTAAGAATTTTATAGACCAGGTGCAGTGGTTCATGCCTCTAATCCCAGCACTTTCGGAGGCCGAGGTGGGAGAACAGCTTGAGGCCAATAGTTTAAGACCAGGATGGGCAACAGAGTGAAACCTCATCTCTACAAAAATAATGAAAGGAGCTGGGTGTGATGGTATGTGCCTATAGTTCCAGCTACTCAATGGGCTGAGGCAGGAGGATCTCTTGAGCCTCGGAGATTGAGGCTGCAGTGAGTTGTGATCACATCACTGCACTCCAGCCCAGGCAACAAAGTGAGATTCTGTCTCAAAAATAAAATAAAATAATCATAAAAAATTTATAATGTTAACTGTACTCAGAGAGACTTAAAGATGGCGTATGGTATTACATCTTTTAGAAGTGTCTGCATTTTAATAGAAGATTCTAGAAGATTAGGACTTCAGTACCTGAAGGAATAAATTCCAAAGGATGTAGTGCCTAACATCCTTTGGAATTTATTCCTTTAGGTACTAAAGGAAATAAAACATGGAGATGAGGTAGATAACTTCTGGGGTTGGAGCTGAGGGGCACTTTAGATAAGACAGTCAGAGAAGGTCTCTTGAAGAGAAGTGGCATTGGTGCTTCTGAGAATGATGAGAAGCCAGCCACATGAAGAGTCAGAGAATTCCAAACCTGCCAGGCAGAGGGCCTTGAGGCGTCGAATGCACGGAGCTTGTGAAGAGGGCAGGTGAGACATGACTTGTAGGTCATAAGGAGTCTGACTGTTATTCAAAGGGCAAAGTGAAGTCATTGGGGGATTTTACACAGAGAAATAACATAACTAGATTTTACATTTTAAAAAGATCACTGCCTAGCTAAACAGTATGAGATTTCTTTTTAGAATGATTAAAATATTTTAAAATTTCTAAAATTGTGGTAATACTTGCACATCTCTGTGAATATATGAAAAACCATTTCATTGTACCCTTTAAATGGGTAAATTGTATGCTATGCAAATTATATCTCAATAACACTATTGCATATATAATATGTATATTACATATACATGTATTTTATATGTAATATTAAAAAGTATGTGTATATATACATGTTTTAGATGTCATATAAAAAATATATATATACTGTGATATATATATATGTGTGTGTGTATATATGTATATGTATATATATATATATAAAATTCTGGCTGGGAGCAGTGACTCACACCTGTGATCCTAGCACTTTGGTAGGCTGATTTGGGAGGATCACTTGAGCCCAGAAGTTCAAGACAAGCCAGAACAATATGGTGCATATGGGCACAGTGCCTGTAGTCCTAGCTACTTGGAGGCTGGGATAGGAGGATCTCTTGAGTTTGGGAGGCTGAAGTTGCCGTGAGCTGGGATCATGCCATTGCACTACAGCCTATGTGACAAAGCCAGGCCCTGTCTCGAATAAATAAATTTAAAATAATTAAAACATCACCCTGGCTGTTGTGTGGAGAATGAGCTGGAATGTGAAGATAAAAGAAGAGTTTGAAGCCTATTGTAGTATTGTAGGCTTGAATAGGTAGTGGGGGAGATGTCAAGAGTTAAGTGTGTTTTAAAGGCAGAACCAACAGGACTTGATGAATTGGCTGATGGAGGTGAGGGAAAAAGAACTAGGAATAATTCCCCTAGACTTATTGCCTGAACAATGGTGGCGCTGGTACTGAGACAGGGAAGAAACTGATGATTTTGTTCGGAGGAAGGGGTGTAGGGTGCTAGGAAATCTCTACTGGGCATTTTAAGTTTGAAATCCACGTGGAGACATCAAGAAGGCAATTATGAATCTGGGCCTCAGGGAGAGAGAGATAGTAGATATAAATTTAGAAATAGTTAATAGAGGCTGTCAATGGAACCAAATGAGGTCACCCAGAGAAAAAATTGAGATGGAGCAGAGTGTTGGAGAGAGGCAGGGAGGAGAGGTGAGAGAAGAGAAAGAGGGGAAAGAAGAAAGAGAAAAAAAGGAGTTAGGAACAAGACCTTGACATTCCACATTTTGGAATCAGGTAGAGGAGGAGTCAGGCAAGAGTCTGAAATAAAGACCCCATGAGGTAGAAGGGAAACCAAGAGCAGGCAGTGCCATCAATGCTCCGAGAGGACAGTGCTTGAGCAGCTGGATCCCATCACTCCAGTGCTGCTCGGCAGTCAGGTAAGATGAGGACAGAGACATGGCAATGGACTTGGCTGCATGAAGGTCATCTGCTGCCTTCAAAATAGGAGCTTCACCGGCGGCAGGGCAGAAGCTGGGTTGGAATGGGTTGAGGAGTCCGTGGGAGGTGAAGCTTTGGAGACAGTGAGTATAGAACACACTTTTGAAAAGATTCAGTGTGGCAGAGAAATGGGACATGAACGAGAAGGAGACACCACAGGATAAAGAGAGGGTTTATTTTTGTTCATAGAAGATGCCAGAGCATGTTTGAATGGTGGATGGGATTGATCTGGGAAAGAGGGAGACAGTGGTGACGCAGGAGAGTGAAGCTTCAGGAGTGATGTCTGAGAATGGGAGGGATGGGGTCCAGCTTCCCAAGAATTGACCTACTTTAAAAAATTAAAAGGCAAAATTGGTAATTTTTCATTTTTTAAGAACATTTGTGCCATACCATGGATGTCACACTATCATGAAGACAGTTAGCACTGAGTGTTATATTTGTATTCCATAAAGTATTTCTAATTCCAATTCTAGAGTTCTGAGTGTTTTTTTATACTTGATTATAGATACATATATATTTTAAAGGACTGAAATAAGATCATTAGGGTGAATTCCTGAGAACTATATGTGAATCATTTGAGTTATGATTCTTCTTTTTCTAATATTTCTATCAGGCAATGCATTTGCCAGAGTAAAAATTGGAGATTACCATTACTATGGCTATGGGACGAAGAAAGACTATCAAACAGCAGCCACACACTACAGCATTGCAGCCGACAAATACCACAGCGCACAAGCCATGTTCAATCTGGCTTATATGTATGAACACGGCTTAGGCATTGCCAAGGTAATTCTGTTGGTAATAATAATTCAAACCTAGTAATGACAGCTGTGTGGGAAGAGAAAATGTGTAAATGTTTTGAATTTCATTGATGTCGTCAACGTAGAGGAAGGAAGGAAAGGACTTAACATTTGCCAAATCTCTCCCATGTGCCAATACATATTACTTACCGTAATATGAACCCTATGAGATAGATGTTATTTTCTCCATTTATGCCAAGGACATAACTAGTGAGTAGAAGAGATCTAATCTAGGCCAATTCAATTTATAAGATCCTGCTTTTTCCAGCATATGCTTTTCCCAGTAGGCCCTGTCTCCATTCCCCTTCACCTCTGGGCCTTTTTTTCCATTAAAATTTCCACTGGTTCTCAGACTCTCAGGAACAAGGACAAAGTAAAAAGAGACCAGAGCTGGATACCAAGGTGGTATTAATCCAGAAATGTCTTATGAAGAACCCACTGTGTACATGACGCAGTGCTGGATACTCTAGAAAGGCCCAAGAGAGTGAATCTCCAGTCCCCTGAGGTTACACTTGAATTGAGGTGATGAGTCATATTCATTTATAAAAACAGCCGGCACTACAAGGTGGTATTGAATAAATCTCTTAGACAGTGAGTGAAACTAAGGCAGAAGATGACATTAGGGTCTCACAGAGTGAGTAAGGTGTATTCAGTTTCAATAATGTTGGTAATAGCCAGGACTGAGTTAAGTGGGCTGTGTGTTTCTGTCATTTGCATCACACAACCACTCAGTGAGATAAGCCCTAGAGCTGTTCACAGTGTATGCATCAGGAAGCCACAGTGCAGAGATGTTAAGTCATTTGGCCAAGCAGCTTGCAGAGCTCATCAATGGTGGAGTCAGAATTGGAACCCAGCCCTGCCTGCCCCTGTTTTTTGGTGAAAGAGTAGTCCTCACAGTGAGTCAGTCTTGGTGTCAAGCATGTGTTTCTTTTCAGTGCTTATATTCCTGGCTGCATTTCTAGAGCCAAATAACGTGGGAATTATCGGTTCTCCTATGCTCTCTTCTTTCTTCCAGTTGTGCTGGTAATTGAGAATTACTGGTAGGGAATTTCCTATTTGAGAACTGCTAATGGTGCACAGTGCAGCCAAGGGCTTCTTATTCAGTGGTATGGATCCCTGCCGTCCTGTCCTCCCCTGCAGCCTACCTTTTGGCTGATCATTTTTCATTAGCCCTGGCACCCTAAGCAGTGGAAAGAATGTCAAATCCAAATCCAGTCTATTTCCCCTGTTTCTAGCAGGAGTAAGCTTCCTATGTTTGTAAAATGTGGGTAAGAATGGACAGCATGGACTAGCTAAACTGGATGATTCTTGGGATGTTATTTAGCCACCCCTGATCCCCTCGCCCATTATCCACCTCAGTAAAACAAATACCTGCCCTGCCCCAGTCTTTAAGGATAAAATGAATAAGCTTTTGTGAAAGGGCTTTGTAGTCGAACAGTGTGTAGAATGACTGTTATTCAGATCAGAAGGGAATTAGAGCAACTGCTAAGTAAGCCTTCAATAAGATTAAAGCCTTTCTCTACTCATCCTTCCCCTTGCAAAACATAATAACACAGGAGAAGCGCTGTCTATAGAAGGGATAAAGTGACCCCACTCCATGTGTTAAATTCATGTTAGCTTTCCTATCCCACCACCACCATGTTATTCAAAAAGGACTTGCTTGCCCTGACAGCTGTTTTCTCACCAAAGTGAGGCCATTTTGATTGAGTCCCTGGGAGACAGGCAGGGTGTCCTCTCAGGACGCGGAGCCAGCAATGCCAGGGAAGGCACACTGCTGGCCAGTGCCCGGCTGGCAGACTGTCAGAGGGTTTGGTTTTCCTCTTTGGAGTCACCACTGATGTGTCTCCTAAGCACTTTATTCACAATGTCAAACAGTAGTTGTCGAGACATACCTTTCATACATTCAGGAAAACACTTTGAAGTTTCTCTCTGGCCAGTTTTCTGTTCTTTTCTGCCAGGGTTCTTGTTAAATCATGGATAGTTCATTTGATCAGTCTCTTTCAGTCATAAGTCTATTTTTTTCCTACAGAAAGTCTCTACATTTAAAAAAAATCGGGGGGCTACTCTTAACCTCCTACCTGGAGATAAGAATTTTAGACTGAGCTAATGAGGAACCATTGCCCTTTGTTTTTATTTGGTTTCTTTTGTTTAGCAATTAGGAAATTAATAACAGAGTACCCAGGGGTATCTTGCCATCTCAGAGTCAAATTAACAAGGAGCTATAGCTTTCTCTCATTCTTAAAATGAATATCCTGATAATTAAAAGCCCAAAGCTTGTTCCAATGAAAGCAAAGAGGAAAGGAGAATAGGCCTTCCCAGCCATTAAGTCATCAAGTAATTAAGCATTTCTTCAGCGAGGCACTTAGAAATCCTCTTTGGTAGTTAATCCTCATGCAAACCAGTGAGAAAGATGAGTATAATACGGCTACTACAGTATCTCTGAGAATCAAAGAAGGTGATATGGAATAATACTTTATTAACATGCAGACATTTAAGACCTCTGGGGAAGAAAGTTGGGTATAAATCATCTCTTGATAAATCAAGATTAAAATACAGGTCATGGTTGTTATCACCCGTCTTTCAGAAAAAAAGCTGGGGCTGGAATGATGCAGGTGAATTATCCTAGTAGCTTCACTGAGAAGCGTCTCAGGCAACGAGCTCCTTGGCTTTAAACTGTGGCCAGGACTGACCGCATCATTGTTCTGGGAACACTTAATAATACCTGGGGAGGAATTGGGAGAGGACCTGAAGTAGTTTAGAAACACAAGCACTCACGCACAAGTTGTTATGAAACTGTTTCTCAGGGGGCCAGGTGCGGTGGTTCACACCTGTAATCCCAGCACTTTGGGAGGCTGAGGTGGGCAGATCACTCAAGGTCAGGAGTTTGAGGCCAGCCTGGCCAACATGGTGAAACCTTGTCTCTACTAAAAATACAAAAATTAGCCAGGCAAGGTAGCATGTGCCTGTAATTACAGCTACTCGGAAGGCTGAGGCATGAGAATAGCTTGAACCCTGGAGGAAAAGATTGCAGTGAGCCAAGATCCAGCGTGAGTGACAGAGCGAGAGTCCCTCTCAAAAAAAAAAAGACAAAACAACAAAGAAACCATTTTTCAATTGACACTTGATTTGTAAGTACTTCAGAAATTGCACCATGAACAAAGCCTCTTGCCCATCCCCCATGGCCATTCCTTTTTTCTTTAACTTTGCTCAGATCTGACTTTCTGCTCACCTTGGCTTGTAGCAAAGACTACTCAGGGGTCTTCAATTCTAGCGTTCTCCCTTTAAATCTGTGACCAAGATGACTCTGTTTACCAAAGATTTGTAATCCCCCCTCCGTAGTGAGGACTTGTAGTTGGGGTGTGCCTGCCTAGTCAAAGACTAGGTTCTCCAGACCCTTTGATCCATATGCTAGTTCTCACAAGGGCATGGAAGTGAAAGTGAAGGGTGTCATTTCTGGGCTAAGGCAGCCGAGAAGTAGATGGGGCTACCCCCAGACTCTTTCCCAACCATCGCCTGAAGGCAGCAGGAGATACAGAGGCTTTAGGGGATCACAAAACCACGTGATGGAAGGAGCTTGGGCCCCACAGTTACCACATGAAGAAAATTTGCCACCGACCAGGAACACACATCTTGGAATGCTGAAAAAGGGAGAAATAAACTTTTTTGGGGGGATTTGTTACAGGTAGCATTATCTTAATACATAATTGTTCTAACAAAGCACTGCCAGGTCATTCTTGATAAAGTATAATTCTGATATTGTTACCGCCTCCATCCTACCCACCCCTATATCTACCCTCTCCCCCAGATAAAACCACCAAAAAATACAAACAAGCAAACACACAAATAAAAAAAGAATCTTATTTCCTTTTTTTGCTAAATGAAGTCCAGACTTCTATTCCACATTCAAAGCCCCTGGTAGTCTAGCCTACCTTGATAATAGTGGTGTCATATACTACTTTGCCCTATATAGATTCTAGGCTACTTACTCCTTTCCCTCAAAGATCTTGACCTGAGCCCTTCTGAGATATCACTCTTTTTGCTGGAATGATCTTCCCCCATATTTATGCCCATTGAAGACCAGTCCATTTTTCAAAGAACAGCTCCAGTGTCATCTTCTCTAGGAATCCTTCAAAGAACCCTAGATTTTAAAGGTATCTACTACTTCTTTTTTTTTTTTTTTTTTTTTTGAGGTGGAGTCTCACTCTGTCACCAGGCTGGAGTGCAGTGGCACGATCTTGGCTCACTGCAACCTCTGCCTCCCAGGTTGAAGTGATTCTCCTGCCTCATTCTCCCAAGTAGCTGGGACTACAGGCACGTGCCACCATGCCCAGCTAATTTTTGTAATTTTTTAGTAGAGACGGGGTTTCACCATGTTGGCCAGGATGGTTTTGATCTCTTGACCTCATGATCCACCCGCCTTGGCCTCCCAAAGTGCTGGGATTACAGGTGTGAGTCACCGTGTCCAGCCAAGGTATCTAATTCTAAACCACCATGGTATTACACTCTGCTTTTCATTCATTCATTAATTCACTCAAATATTTACCATGGACTATTTCCTATGTCAGGAAGTGCTATGCTTGGTTCTGGGGATACAATAAGAATAAGACAGCCTTCAAAGAACTCACAGTCCACTGCCGAAAAGACATGTCCATAGCTATGGTAAAGCCTAAAATGACGGTCATGTATAGGCATCTGCACACTTGAAAAGAATTAAAAATAAAGTGCTATAAGTATGTTAAAGAGGAAACAGTTAACTCGGGTAGGGGAATCAGGACTGTCAGATCCTGTTCAAAAGTATTTTTGTACCGTGGAATATGAGAATCATATGACAACATTTTTAAATGGAAGAAAGCAGGCCTGTTTAAAGACAATGGATAGGAAAGCTGTCCTAGGGAAAGGCAAAAAGGTGGGGGGAATTATCCTTTGGGAAAGAGTTTCAAATACATATATGTAGACCTAGATAACATGTATTTTTGGATTCTGCAGAGAAAACAAAACCACATCTACCAAATAAATTATAAATAAATCTGTCAAAAATAAAAGTAATTATGACACAATGCATTTTTATTTCTCATTTGTCTGGTTTGACCACCCATGGAGTGTTACAGCTGAAGCTTTAAACACTAGAATTATTTTCTGGAAAGGATAAGTTAAAATTAGGTATTTAAAATGGTCCTCTCAGAAATATGACAGGACAGAAAACACATTTCTTAGCAATGATTATAACTTTTCATGAAATAAACATGAAATATCATGAAATATGCAAAAACAATATTTTGTGTGTATATAGCTTTATTAGTTACAGAACAAATTTCTACAAGTAACGAGAATGCTCCAAAATAGAAGACATGTTATATATGTTACTGTGTAGTGGTTTACCATTCTACAATGTACTTTATGGCCTAGTGGTTAAATGAGAATACTAGAAGCAGACAATCTAGGGACAATCTGGGATTTGAATCCCAGCTCTGCCACTGCAAGTCATATAAATTTGAGTAAGTGACTCTCTCTCTGTGCCTCAATAACTTTATTTTCAAAATGGAGTTAATAGTATCACCTGTCCTATAGAATTATCCTGAGGATTAAATGACAGTGGTAACTGGCACATAGTAAGTATTTAATATATATTAACCATTATTACAATATACTATGCAACCATTAAAAATACCTGGGCACAGTGGCTCATGCCTATAATCCCAGTACTTTGGGAGGCCGAGGCGGGCAGATCCCTTGAGTCCAGGAGTTCATGACTAGCCTGGATGTCATGGTGAAACCCCATCTCTACCAAAAAAAAAAAAAAAAAAAATCAGCCAGGCATGGTGGCGCACACCTGTATTCCCTGTAATCCCAGCTACTTGAGAAGGTGAGGTGGGAGGATAACTTGAACTCAGGAGGCAGAGGCTGCAGTGAGCCAAGAGCCTGCCACCACACTTCAGCCTGGGTGACATGGCAAGACCCTGTCTCAAAAAAAAAAAATTACAGACTAGTGGAATATATAGGACACAGCATATTATTTGAAGTATACTGTTAGGTTAATAAAGCAGAAGATGAAATATTATGCTAAGTAAAAAATTTTTTAAAGTATGTATATATGAATATACATAAAATTCTGGAAGAATGTGTATAAAATATTATCAGTAGTTACCTCTGTACAGTGAGATTATGGGTGGTTTTTTTTCTTATTTGTTCAGTTCTACATTTCCAAAGTTCCCTCTAATTAACATATGGTATATTTATTAAAAAAAAAAAAGACTAACTTATTCAAAAATGACCTTCCCATTCACATGCTATGTCCCAGTATAAGAATTTTTTTATGACATTCAAAGATTTGGGGCTGAAAAACTCCTGCATTGGGTAATTGTACAATTTTCATAAACCAGCTACTTTGTTGCAGGAGAATCCTGTATCTTTGAATTAAAAGAAGCTATTTTGAACATCTGAATATTGGGCCGTACCCACATAACATTTTTGATAGAAACATGTTTTTTTAACAAGAGTCTGCAGCTTGGTTTACATAACCTCTTTAATCACTGAACTTAAAACAAAATGAACTCAAACGTACCACAGAAAAGTTAAATCTAAGTGGACTGGGTATGCAGTGACTTCTCATTTAATGAACTGTGGTCATCATCAAAACACCATCAAGAGGAAATTTTTTTTGTTTACATGACAGATTTTTTTCACTAAATAGGGTCAAAGAATGAGGAGTCTTTTCTAGTCTAGTACTAAAATTTCTTTTATATGATTTGCCCTAGTTAGCTAGAAGCATTCAGGAATTTCCTTCTCTGGAAATTTTAAAGAAAGGCTTTCACATTCACCACCCCCCAGCCCCACACACACTGCAAATTGTGATGTCTCCTGGACAAGGAGTGAGTTCATCCCACTTTAATGGTATTTCTTACTATTTTTTAAATGTAAAATACTAAGTGACTGAATTGTAATGCTTCTACCTCAAGAAATAAATGAATAACTATTGATTGCCTCAATACAAGAAATAAGAATGAATACCTGAGATATTGACAAAGGCTGCTTTTCCCTGAACATCCTATTGAAGTTAATACGATTTTCACATGTGCAGCTGACCCAGCTGTTATCATCTGCAGGGTGCTTTTAAATGAACACCGAATTTGTTGGAATCAGAGACACAAATTAGGGTTTTTACAACATCTATTTTATGTTGCCAGGAAGATTTGTTCCAATCTCCTGAATTGTATTTTAAGCAAGAACATTCCTCTTTCTTCAACAAATCAATTTACCAGACCATAAAGCTTTGGAAAAAAATTTAAGCCATAATAAGCAGAACACAGCTGAGAGAAGATACCCTCCCCTCCATCAAAATAAACAGTTTTAACAGAGGCTTCAAAGATTCACAAGTATCAAAATTGAAGTAATGGAGCAAGAAGGACAGATATTAGCATGACCACAGTTTGTGAAAAATTTCTCTTCCTCTTCCCTTTCTTTTGAAAATAGCCCATGGGCACCCAAGCAAAATCTAGTTGTGGGACTGGCCCAGGGCACTTTCACCTATGGTTACTCTGGGCAAACCAAAAATAAAGCAAACACATAAAACAAGGCCTGAGTAGATGAAAAAGAAAGCTGTGGCATAATTCAATGAAAAAAAAGTTCATGAAAATATAGTACTATGACATTTGAGGAACCTGTCTTCAATATGAAAGCCAAAAATAGTTTCTTCAACATCCTGTAAGTATTATCAAAGACCTACTGCATAGTAGGCACTTTATTAAGAACTGGGAATTCAGAGGTGAACAGACAGTCCAAGCCCTTGTTTTCGAGGACCTGGAGACAAACAAATGAATAAATTCTAGAACTTAGGGTATGATAAGTACTATGAAGATAATGAGAATTTTAGATCATGATTACTAACGACCTGTATTCTGATTTATTTTAGAGAAATGTAAAATTAGTATCTAGTGTTCTCCGCCATTTTTTTTTTCTCTTTTGTGATGGAGTATCACTCTGTCCTCCAGGCTGGAGTGCAGTGGCACTCCATCTCAGCTCACTTTGCAAACTCTGCCTCCCAGGTTCAAGCTATTCTGCTGCCTCAGCCTCCTGAGTAGTTGGGACAACAGGCATGCACCACCATACCCAACTACTTTTTGTATTTGTAGTAGAGACGAGGTTTCACCATATTGGCCAGGCTGGTCTTGAACTCCTGTCCTGAAGTGATCCACCTGCCTTGGCCTCCCAAAGTGCTGGGACTGCAGATGTGAGTCCCTGTGCCTGGCCCTATTCTCCACCCTTTTCGTTGGAATCATGACTAGGAGCTGTTCCAGGGCTATCCAAGAAAGCTTTTTGGAGATTGCATTAGTTTTCTATGCTTGCTGTAACAAATCACCACAAATTTAGTGACTTAAAACAACACAAGCTTATTATCTCATAGTTTCTATAGGTGATTTGACTGGGTCTTCAGCTTGAGGTTTTGTCAGGCTAAAATCAAGGCTATTCTTTATTGGGGGCTCTGGGGAAGAATCCACTTTGAGGGTCATTCTGTTTGCTTGGTGGAATTCAGTTTCTTAAAGTTTTAGGAACAAGATCTTTGTTTTCTTATTGGCTGTCCAAATTCCTTCTTATTCTATGTGGCCCCTTCCAACAATGGCAAGTTGAGTCCCTCATGCTTAGAATCTCTCTGAAGTCTCCCTCCACCATCTCTCTCTTTCTTCCACCTCCAGTCCTGAGATAACTCTGTTTAAAGGTTCATTTGACAATCTGAAGTCCACCTGGATAATCCATGATAATCTCCCTATCTGAAGATCTGTAACCTAATTACATTTGATATTTTGAACAGTGGCATCTATTTATTTACCCCTACAGAATCTGATGGGTATGGGCTGTTCTTCTCCTTCTAGGACATTCACTTGGCCAGGAGATTGTACGACATGGCTGCTCAAATGAGTCCAGATGCCCACATACCTGTGTTCTTTGCCCTCATGAAACTGGAAACGATGCATCTGCTCCAAGATATCCTGTTTTTTAATGTAAGTTTGTCTCGAATGGGTCCTGAATCTCTGAAAATCTCCAATGAGCAAACTCTTAGGGACAAAGTGAGAAGGCCTATTAAGGGAGTATCTTGTGGACTGGCTTTCCTTTGAGAAGTAAAATTCAAAGTCTTACACTTGCCATGCAGAGTAATTCTGCGTGTTCTATTGAGTATGTGTTGAAACTTCATGGTATAAGCAATTAATTTATTCAGCAGATGTTCTTTTCTAGCACACACTACATTCAAAGCCTTAAGCGCAGTGATATGTGCTATATATACTTATTCAAAACAGTTATTACTATCAATAGCTGAGACTGGTAGGCAGACAGCAGGTGGCAAGGGGTACCACAAAGAGCTACAGTTTGAAAAAAAAGTAAAATGTCTAAATCTTTAGGGCTATTCCAAAGGTGCTATTTTAGCCCCCTGTGGAAGCTGTACGCAAGCAAAGATTGTGTCTTCCAAGACTGAAGGAAGGAAAGGGAATGGGTGGGAGAAGGGTTGGCAGCAGTGGGTTTGGGAAGAGATGATGGCTCTGAGCGGAGGTGGGAAGCTTGGATTGTTTTTGAGAGAATATCTTTTGCCAGCAGTTCACAATGAGATGGAAACGGCTGAAAATGGACAACACCATTGGACCACACTGGGACCTATTTGTGATTGGCCTCATTGTGGCTGGGCTGATTTTCTTGCTTAGAAATCACCATGGATAGGATGCGGATCATGGGAAAATCTGCTCACGGGAACTAGTTCACTCCAAGGTATCCCCACTAAATAAACAGTTTCCCTATCCGAAGAGTCTGTTGCAGTTTCCCGCTCAGGCCTGTGATGGAAAATGGACAAGATTTGGGGACCATCCTAGAGAAACAACTTCAGACTTCCTGCTTAGTAGAGGGGACCCTTCGGGAGATGCTGGGCACTGGTCACCTAAGACCTTGTTACCAATTTGTCATCTTGGTGACCTAGTCCCAGGTTATGAATAAAGACCACCCATTTTCATGTTGTTGGAACAACCTCCCCACTGTCAAGAGGACTCACTGGGCTTCCTGACTCCTACAGACAAACCATGTTGAGGAGAAGGGGGAGTTTGGGGAAGGCAGAAATCCAGATTCCTCAGACTGTGATAAAGACACAAATATACAAATAGACCTTGTACAAACACATCCTATAGGAATGACCTGTGAGAGACTCTGGAGCCCTAATGAGTCACAGCTTCCCAGGGCGTGTTGTACCTGAACAAGGGCATGGGGGTTGACTCGGGTTCTTCACTGATCTCTATCAAAGCTCCCTTAGTAGCTGTGTTAGTGAACAAAGCCAGTTCAGCATCATACCCCTCTCCTCCATCCCTCATCAGAACCCTGTTCTCCCTGAGGCATCTCCCTTAGGGCCACCTTAGAAGGAGATGATTCCAGCTTCCTAGGATGAAACTAAAAGGTCCAGATTCTCTGACTTCTCTGACAGGCAAATCAGGGCCCCAGGCCTCAGGTAAGGAGAGTGCAAGAGGCCAAGTATGTATGACAAGGGCCAGGCTTGAATCCTGGCTCCAGATATTTGATGACTACTTCCTCTTCCTCTTCTTTTTTTTTTTTTTTTTTTTTTTTTTTTTTTTTGTGACACAGTTTCCCCCGTCACCCAGGCTGGAGGTTAGTGGCAAGATCTCAACTCACTGGAACCCCTGCCTCCCAGGTTCAAGTGATTCTCCTGCTTCAGTCTCCAAATAGCAGGGGTTACAGGCACCCACCACCATGCCCAGCTAATTTTTGTATTTTTAGTAGAGACAGGGTTTCGCCATGTTGGCCAGGCTGGTCTCGAACTCCTGACCTCAGTTGAACCTCCCAAAGTGCTGGGATTACAGGTGTGAGTCACCATGCACAGCTGATATTTGACTTCTTGAGCCTCAGTTTCCTGGTGCAAAATGGGAATAATACTTATCTTAGACAACTGATATGCAGATTAAGTGGAATAATGGATGTAATGAGAGTAGCACAGGGCCTGGCACCTAGAATGAGTTCCATAATTGGCAACTTTTAATATTTTTTAAAAAACTCATGGCAAATACTTTGGAATGGGTGGGGAGACAGCTGAGTTCATAAAAATCTGTGTGGCTTCAGCGCTTTGCAATTAGTTCTCCAGCTAATTTGCTAGGTGCTTAGGTAGGAGGAGATTTGTTTGCTTACTTAAAAATCCAATTTAGGGATATGAAAGTTTAATTTCTAATGTCAATCAGAATCAGAAGGTAGAATGAAATGGTGGGCATGCACTGAGTTTGGGATCAAACAACTTGGATTTGAAGTCCCACTCTGTCCCTTAGTAGCTGTGTAATCTTGGGCTTAACTGTTCCAAACCTCAGCTTTTCCCCCGTAAAACAGGATTATTTACTTCCTCACTGCAGAATTGTGAAGGTTAAATAAACCTAACATCAAAAGTGCTTTACTTATTTATTTAGAGATGGAGTCTTGCTCTGTCACCCAGGTTGGAGTGGAGTGGCATAATCTCTGCTCACTGCAACCTCTGCCTCCCCCGTCCAGGCGATTCTCCTGTCTCAGCCTTTCTGAGTAGCTGGAACTATAGATCTGCGCCACCACACCTAGATAATTTTTGTCTTTTTGGTAGAGACAGGTTTTCACCATGTTGGCCAGGATGATCTCAACCTCTTGACCTCATGATCTGCTCACCTCAGCCTCCCAAAGTGCTGGGATTACAGGTGTGAGACACTGCATCTGACCCAAAAGTGCTTTATAAACATAGCACACACACATACTGGCCACAGTTATTTATTTGGCCATGAACAAATCCAGGCCTGTCTGACATCCAAGTGTTTAGAATTTGGGGGTCATGTCCCTGCCTTATTAGGGAGTTCCAGTTCCCAGGGATGCAGCCTAATTTACACAAATGTGCAGGAAGGGACAGCATCCAAATCCCAGGTCAGGGTGTAATGGAGAGGGCAGCCATGCTATGACATCTCACAGGTGTCAGGAATGTGAGCACATTAAGGACCAGGATGAGAACAGGCAGGGGAGCACAGAAGGTAGCATTGGTGAGCCCTGGCTGGAAGTCTAAATGAAAATGAACTCCTTAGAGGTAAATTTGTGAAAATTACTACAGGCAGGAAAGAAAGGAAGACCTGTTTAGGGACTTGCTGTGTAGAGTAGAACACTGCCTGGAATATAGGAGGGAGGGCAGCCTGAGTTGATTTGTTTCCCATTTCAGCTCATTGTTCCACATCAATGTGAGACATGGAGCAAGCTTTGAAATCATTGAAATGTCCATTTCTGGGCCTCTTCTCCAGAGCCGCCACTGTAGCAGTTCTCACCACCTCTGTGCCTGGTTGGGCACCTGCCTGCCCCAGGCATCTCCAAAATGACTGATAGAGGGAGGGAGAGAGCCTCCTGCCTGAAAGCTGCTGATGCTTCTCCATTATAGCAAAACCCCAAGGGCTCTATGGGCACACGGAGCCCTTCTTCATTTTCTTGCTTCTGATGCCTTAAATAAAAACAGGTAGGCTAGTTTTTCTGTTTTTTTTTCTTTCTTTTTTTTTTTTTTTTTTTTTTTTTTTTTTTTTTTTTTTTTNATGGGTCTTTCTCTGTCAGCCAGGCTGGAGTACAGTGTCACATATTGGCTCACTAAAACCTCTGCCTCCAAGGTTTAAGTGATTCTTCTGCCTCAGCCTCCCGAGTAGTTGGAACTACAGGTATGCGCCACCACACCCAGCTAATTTTTGTATTTTTAGTAGAGATGGGGTTTCACCATATTGCCTGGGTTGGTCTAGAACTCCTGACCTCAAATGATCTGCCTGCCTCAGGTTCCCAGAGCGTACCTCCCAAACAGAGGTATCTGTTTTTTTAAAAAAATCTAATTCTCTTTTGTAACTCTTTTAATTTCCTCCCCTGATTCTTCATTAAATTGGAGTGGCTCTTCAAATAAATCTATTTTTTAAAAGTCAAGTCAGGTAAATAATTTTGTTTCTCTGGAGCAGGGGTCCAGAGTCATTTTCTCAGTAACATTCTCTTGGAATTCTTTTCTCCAAAGTCCTGAGTGGTGGAGGTGCTGTAGTTTGCTGCATTCCTCTCTCTGGGCATCTCAGAAAGCCTTAGAGAAGAGGGTGTGCTGAGGCCAACAGGACAGGAAGGAAACGTTTTGGAGCACCTGCTGTGAGCCAGGCTCTGTTTTCCATTTGTTTTCTCATTTCATCTTCATGATGAGGCTAGGAGGTAGCTAGGATGACCTCTATTTAACACAGGAGGAAACTGAGGCCAGAAGAAGCTAGAAAAGATCACATAGCTGATAAATAATGGAGCTAGGATTTGAGTCCAGATCTAACACCACAGCTGTTCTTCCCTCTATGTTACGGTTCCAGTTATTGCTTGCTTCTTAACAAACTTCTCCAAAAGTCAGTGACTTAAAACAACAATCACTTCATTTTATCTCATGATTTTGTGAGTCAGGAATTTGGGCACAGTGTGGTCAGGTGATTCTTCTGGTTGATTAGTGGATGGGCTGTTCTAGAATCCAAGACAGGTTTACTCACATCCCTGGCACCTTTGCAGGTCTCAGCTGTGACTGTTGACCGGTATACCTACACGCCAGATGTGGCCTCTCGGCATGGTGGACAGAGCATTTGGGCTTTTTACACTGTAGCTCAGCATTCCCACAGAGACTGTTCACAAAGACCCAGGCAAAAGCCACAGGTTTTCTAAGACTAAGCCTCAGATGTTCTAGAACATCACTTCCGCCACCTTCTATCAGTCAAGCATTACACTCCGTCTCTCAGTGGGAGAAGTACCAAAAAATCTGCAGCCATATTTAACCTACTGTAAAGATACTGTTTAAGAATCTACCAATGTTTACATAAATTCCAGTACACAAATTGGCAGAAGAAAAATGCAGCCCAAGCACTGAACTGCCTATCTTGGAAAACAAGGATTAAAGAGCCCAGTCAGATGTGTGCCTGGCTTTCTTCGTCTTCCCACCTTCAGACTGAAGAAATGCAGATGTGTGAAGGTAAGTGGAGGGAGGAAAAGATGTCCTCCTCTGTTCCTTAGCTAAACGCATACACCCCCTCACATTGGACACTCCACACACACACTTGAATAATGCTCAATTCTTTGCTTTGGCTCAAGTGACATGAGCCAAGAGATGCAGAGTCTTAGGATGGTTGGGACTCTCTTCCTGGGGCACACTAGGTGCAGGCTCCACTTCTGTGCCTCAAGACCCATTCCTGACACACAGTGGGTGGGAGACACACCCCAGACCCTATCTACCTCCTCCCATCCTCATTCATTTTCCCTCCCCGAACGTACAGTCCCCATAAGTCCAGCTCCTCTGCCTCAACTCCTGGCTAAGGTCCCCCTGTGGGGATGTGGCCTTAAGCGTGGGTTGCTATCACCATCCTGTACCCTAGAGATCTGCTGCTGGATGGGGGCACATAGGAAATTGTGCATCCTTGGAGTGGAGAGTGGGAAAGCAGCCCTCACTATGGACCAGCCTTTAGATAGGAATGTATCAAATAAATTGATCTTCTCTTGCACTGACTTCTCTTGTCAATCTTATGCTCATGTATCCCTTAAGCCTCATTTTGCAAAAAGAGCATCTGTTTCTTCCCAGTTTTTTTTTTTCTTTAAGAGATGGGGTCTCGCTATGCGGTCCAGGCTGGACTGAAATTCCAACATTCAAGTGACTCTCCTGCCTCAGCTTCCTGAGCATCTGGGACTACAGGCACACACCAGTGTGCCCAGCTCCCAGCTTTGGGTTTTAATATCACTGTTGCCCTCTTATTAGTTTAGCATTGGGCGGCACTGGGCTTGGTATTAAAATGTGGGAAAAACCCTTCCAAACCATCCTACTAGTCACGTAGTTACCGACTACAGACTTGTGGTCTAGAAAATTCATGGTTTTTAATTTTCAAATTTTAACGTTGCATTTTATCCTATCTTAGAGTAAACAATTAGAAAACCCAGAACTCCCATTTTTAAAAATAAACCTTCACAAATTGTCTGGCCATGTATATCATCTTGACGTTGTTCAATTTTCAGCAACTTCAATGAGCTTACCTGAAAATTCCTCTAAGTTCTTCCAGGCTTTCCCACCATCTTGTACTGTTCCCCACATCATTTAGCAACAAGAACACATTGACCCGTGGCTGGGCGTGGTGGCTCACACCTATAATCCCAGCACTTTGGGAGGCTGAGGCAGATGGATCACCTGAGATCAGGAGTTCAAGACCAACCTGGCCAACGTGGTGAAAACCCAGTCTCTACTAAAAATACAAACATTAGCCGGGCATGGTGGCAGATGCCTGTAATCCCAGCTACTTGGGAAGCTGAGCCAGGAGAATTGCTTGAACCCAGGAGACAGAGGTTGCAGTGAGCCAAGATCGTGCCATTGCACTCCAACCTGGGTGACAAGAGTGAAACTACATCTCAAAAAA
>NW_016107561.1:3298292-3299425 GCF_001604975.1 Cebus imitator
AAAGCGGATTCACTGGGAGGGAGTCTCCAAAAAGATTCACTCGTATTAAGAGAACTAAGGAGAATACTCAGCCACTGTCTTCAAAATAGCAGGCAAATCAGGCCAGGACAATGACTCCTGAGCAATATGAGGACTTGTGTTCCTACAACAGCTGTGAGGCCACCCCGGGGCCCAGCCCCAGCAAACTGGGGAAGTGAGTATCTGCCCCAGCCAGCACAGAGCAGCTGCAAACTGGCATGTGTACAGCCCTGGAATGAATCTGAGGTAGGCCAAGTAATTTACACTGAAGGAAACCAAAATATTTCTCCCTAAAATATTGAAGATTGGTGAGCTAAAGACAGCTGAGATGTAGAGGCTCTCTGCCTCTCCTTTGTTTGCCTAAAAGCAGGACATAAATCCTGTCTTACCGGAGACAGCCACTTATCAGCCTAGAGAAGGCATTAGCAGACACCAGAGAAATCTGTGAGTGGACCTTACTTCATTAGTATCTTCCCACAGCTTTTCCCCTTTGAGAGCCTGGAACTGCTCTCTTTGTGTTGTCACTGGACTAAAATGCATTGCTTTTTGTTAAAATGTTATTTAAGCAAAGCTCAAGCCTCACATTTCCAGCCAACTCTTTGAGAGTCACTTTGCAGAGAAAGTTACTTTTCTCCCGCATATGAACATGGCATACATTAATTAAGCTTACCTGTTTTTCCCTTGTTGATCTGTCTTTTGTGTCATGAGTGTGTCTCAATGATGACTTTATGAGAGCTGCAAAAGGTTATATCATTTTCTCCCCTTCTACACATGACACAGAAATCTGAAACCATGCAGGAAGAGGAGTCAATGCTATGGGAAGAAAAGGGCCTCCCTTAAGAAAGCTTCATATACATTTCAAATTTCAGCGATGTGGTTGTCTTCATTTAGGTTCCCCCAGAAGCTAACTATGAGACAAGGATTTTGCATGCAAATAGTTTATTTGGCAAGTTATATTCAAGAAATATAAATAAAGGATTAGCTGGGCGTGGTGGCAGCGCATGTAGTCCCAGCTACTCCAGAGGCTGAGACAGAAATGCTTGAACCAGGAGGTAGGTGTAGATTGCAGTGAGCCGAGATCATGCCACTGCACTCCAGCCTGGTGACAGAGCGAG
>NW_016107561.1:3301355-3310260 GCF_001604975.1 Cebus imitator
TATACATATATATCGATATATATGTATATATATACACATATATATATATAAAAAGAAGGAAGCCAGTACAGAGAGTTATCAAAAAAGTTGCCAGACTGGGTGCAGTGGCTCATACCTCTGATCTCAGCAATTGGAAAGCTGAGGCAGGAGGATCACATGAGCTCAGGAGTTCAAGACCAGCCTGGGCAACATAGAAAGACCTTGTCTCTACAAAAAGTAAAAATAAAAAACTAGCCAAGTGTGGTGGTACATTCCTGTAGTCCCAGCTACTCAGGGGGCTGAGGTGGGAGGATCACTTGAGTCAAGGAGATTGAGACTGCAGTGAGCTGAGATCATGCCACTGCACTCCAGCCTGGGCCACAGAGTGAGACCCTAGTCTCACAAAAGAAAGGTACCACTGTGAGTCACCAGAGCTCAGTCCCACTGGGAACTCTGGTGAAGAACATGCACCTTATGGTTATCCCACCCAACGGACAAGAGAGCAGGACATTTATTCACCACTGCTAGCAGTCATTGGTTGAGGGATGCTTTAAGTGGAACATTAATTTTCCATACTTCCAACCCCCCATGTAGGAAGGTGGAGCCAACAGGGCAAGCCCTTGGGCAAATAGATGCAGTGCTTACAGGGCAAGCCCTTGGGCAAATAGATGCAGGTGCTTGCAGGGCAAGCCCTTGGGCAAATAGATGCAGGTGCTTGCAGGGCAAGCCCTTGGGCAAATAGATGCTGAGCACTGGCAGCATCTGGAGCAATAATTAAGAGCTGCTTTCCTGACTCTCCACTCTTTCCTTCAATAAACAATTCCCTGAGCACTTATAGTGTCCCAAGCACTCTGCCAAGAACCTGAGGACTAAGAGCCGTGGTCAGCTTGCAATGTGTGGCGTAGAAGAGAGAAGACTTCATTATTAGGCCATTCACTCTGTGCCAGGCACTTTCCTGGAGCTAGCTCATTGCCTCCGCCCAGACATTCTGTGAGGTAAGATTCTTCTTCTCCTTTTATAGACATGCCATGCAACCATCTGATTACTTCTTCAGAACAGTATAACCATCAGCAGAGAATATTTAAAAGCAGGATCGTAGTATTATGATGCTAGCTGATGAACAGTTTCCGCCTCTAGAAGAAACGCAGATGCGATCAGTGTAAACGGGCTGACGAATGCAGGCCATGTGTTCAAAGAGCTGAATGCAGTAATTGGGCTGCAGCTAGCGCCTGCTTCAGCCTGGAACCCTGAGTGATGGGGGACAGGAGTGTGGGACATGGTCAGTTCTGCCTGTTTCCTCCCCTCTCCCCACCCTACCTGCCTCTGGCTCCTCCATGGTTGAAGGGAGTGGGGGTGGTGAGAGGGTGGTTTAAGGAATAGGAAAGATTTCACTAAGCTGGCGCGGAACTCATCCAACAAAGGTGCCTGCTGCGCATGGAAGCTCATCGTGTCGACTCCCATGAAGCACTTTTGCCACTTTCTTGGGGATTCCCTGCTGGAAAACTTATGTCCTTGTTTGGGATCTACCAAAAGCACGGCCTGAAACAAGAATTTGAGTATAGATAGCTCATTTGGGAAGTGATCCCAGGACTCAGAATTGAGGAAGAGAGAAGGATGAAAAGCCATAAAAAAGCATGCGTTATTGAAATTACTGCGCAGGCAATGAGGGTCCTATTCTACTAGGACCTGGAAGGTTTACAGAATACCTCCCAGAATTGTCTGCCTGAAAGACAGGAGGCTGGACCACTTACCCACTGGCTCCCTTCTCTGTTATTTGAGGATTGCTCCCAGGGTGTATTAACTACCACCTCATCCTTTCTAGGCTGCTTCTCAGAGGCTTTGGGGTCTGAGGCAAAGCCGTGCCTTCCCTTAGTGTTAGGCACAGTTAGCCGGAGTCTGGGCTTGCACAGAAAGGTCCTCTGCAGCTGCAGCGAAAATCACTGGGCAGTCAAAGTATCTGCTTCATGAGTGAGGTTTCCTGAGCCCTGAAGTCACCCACTGGTCCATGAGCACACTCGACTAGATGCGACTCTACCTGCAGCAGGCTGAATAATGACCTCAAAAGACATCCACATCCTAATTTCTGAAACTGAATGTTCCATGTCAGAAAGGGGCTCTGAAGAAGGAATTAAGGATCTCAAGATGGGGAGATTATCCTGGATTATCCAAGCAGGCTTCAAAAGCAATCACAGGTGTCCTTATAAGAGGGAAGCAGAAAGAGAGTTGACACAGACAGAAGGCAAGGAGGCAATGTCATTATGGAGGCAGAGACAGGAGTGATGTGGCCACAGCCCTGGAATGCCAGCAGCACCAGAAACCCCAAGAGGCAAGGGATGGATCCCCCAAAGCCCCTGGAGGCAGCGTCTCAGCCTTCTGGCCTCTAGAACTATGAGGGAGTAAATGCCTATGGTTTTAAGCCACAAATTTCGTGCTGTTCTTTTTTAGAGCAGCCATAGGAAACTAACACACTGTCCACCGGCTCCTCTATGTCCTTATTCTGTCTCCTGAAACACACACACTCTTGCTGCTGCTGGTCGTGGAGGGCAGTTAGCTCCAAGGGCAGCCGGTTTCTCTGGCTGTCTTGCTTCTAGTCTCACTCTCTCCTCAGGCAAGTAGTCTCAGCCTCTCCCCATTTGGCAGGTGTCACACCCCAGTCCACTCCATCACCCACATTCGAGAATCATAGAGGAGGCTCTCCCAGTGGCTCTTTTATAGCCCCTCTCCTTTGGCCAAAGTTAGGGGTAGAGCCCTCTCTCCCCGTACCCAGTGGGAAATGCAACAGTAATCAGAAAACTCCGGGAGAATTTGGCTTCTGCCCTCCTACTTCAACCTTCAAATGCCTGCCCCTCACCCCCACCCATTTGCAAGTTCCAGCTCAGAACATCCAGCACCTGGGTACAGAACACTGGGGCCAGTTGGCTCTCTTTGTTAACTCTCAGCCTTTGGGCTTCAACCCAATCCGAGGCTCAAAGGGTCCCATTTTATCACCCAAAATGTCCTAACAATTCACAGTTGAGACCTATGCTCTGGGCTGGGATGCAGCAAATGGCTCAGCCCCAGATGCTCCAGAATAATGGTGTGGCCTCGGTCACGTTACCTCCCCAGCTTCTGGATGAGTCTACAATTTCAAAGCCATGAAATTGTCAACAATGTGCACACCTACAACTTCCGAACTAAGACGGGACTACCCACCTATAGGAGGTTAGAGAAAAAAGTCTCCCAAAGCCGAAAGAAATTATGTCTGTGGCCTGGCTAAAGTCCTGTACTGTAAGTTTGTAACGGTTTCCTAAAAATAGTATTTGCTCACTCTATTCCACAGTCACAAAAAAACCACCTGAGACATCAGATAGGGAATTTAATTTTTTTTTTTTTTTTTTTTTTTTTATTTTTTTTTTTTTTTTGTAATAATATTTTAAATATCTCCTTCATTTGTATGTAATGTAATGAATAATGCTTAAAAACATTTTATTTTAAAGACATCGTTTCACCATGTTGGTCAGGCTGGTCTTGAACTCCCTACCTCAGGTGATCCTCCCACCTTGGCCTCCAAAGTGCTTGGATTAAAGGCGTGAGCCACCACGCCCGACTTAATTTTTTTTTTTTTTTTAATTTAGAAGAAATCATTACCAACAAAAGAAAGAAGAGAAAACGAAGGTGGAGGAGAGGGGAAGAGACAAGGCCTGGATTCCATGTGAGATTCTGCTCCATGTGGGCTGTAAGTTTTTCCACCATTTCTGCCTTCCCATCATTCCTCATTCTGCCAGAAAGAATTCTGTCTCTCAGAGGTTTTACTTGAGATAGAGTCTTGCTCTGCTACCCAGGCTGGAGTGCGGTGGTGTAATCTCAGCTCACTGCAACCTTTGCCTCCTGGGTTCAAGTGATTCTCCTGCCTCAGCCTCCTGAATAGCTGGGATTATAGGCATGTACCACCACACCTGGCTAATTTTTGTATTTTAAGTAGAGACAGGGTTTTGCCATATTGGCCAAGCTGGTCTTGAACTCCTGACCTCAAGAGATCTGCCAGCCTTGGCCTTCCAAAGTGCTGGGATTACAGGCCTGAGCCACCACTCCTGGCCAAGAGTATTTTGTTTGTATATAATTAATATGGAAAAACTACTCATCTCCTTTAATACACATTCTTTTTGTGAGAAAAGCAGCAACCCATTGAAACAATAAATATGCCATTCTAACAATAACTTGTTATTAACAAGAAAAATCATAAAACTGAAAATAGTGATTTCAGTAGAGGGAACTTGAGTGAGGGATAGTCCTGAGCTGATAGGCATTTCCAGAGGCAATCCTTTAAAGTTTTTAAACTCCTGAGCGTGGACAGCCTCTCTTTTCAGGGTCTGCTTCTGGGGAAACAAGAACTAAAGCAACCTGTTAAAGACAGCATTGTTACGTTTTCCAGATAAGAACACCTTGGCTGGAATCAGCAACTTGCCTCAGGTCACACTGCTAGTTAGTGGATCCTGAGGGTTCGAACTCAGGATCCACCCCAAAGCCAGTGCTCCTTCTTCTATGCTATCTTCCCCTCATGCTATCTTATTATCTTATTGTCAAACGTAGCTTTCACTGAAATATCTATCATTTTTCACTTTTCCCATTAAAAATGTCAAAGTGGGCAAAAAAATTACCTTATTTTGAACAATCTTTAAAAAAAAATTTTTTTTTTAAATCATGTTTCAAAGTATCACAGAGAAAACCTGACCAACATGCAAAACCCAGAAAGGCATCATCAATTTTACTATATGATTTACTAACAACTCAGAATGGAATGTTGATTGTGATCAATCAATACTATTGACCAATTGATTGTGATTGCTTTCTGAGCTACACTAACTTTCCACAGTCTGATTTCCTCTCCTATTACTGCCCTTTCCCACTCTACGTAAATGTGCTTTCCAAAGATAACTCCCTTTCCTCTGGAATAGATACCTCAGTGCCCTACCCATGTGTCCTCAGCCCAGTTCTGACAGCACTGACATCTCCCAGGGCAGACCCCTTGCCATCTTTGGTTTTCTACCTCAGACGGCACCCGAGGAGGTTCTCTGGCTGCAGCAGCACTGTTGGCCATGGGAAAGGTAGACCAGAAGTGCCCGGGAGTTAATACTCCCAGGAGTGCCCCTCCACCACTGATAGGCAGGAACAGCTTCCTTGTCCCTTGGTAGGTTGATGTGTAGAGTACGTTCTGTAAACTTTCTCAGAAAGTGTCTAGCAGGACTTCGCCCCAGAAATCTGCTCATTAATGCACTGTTATTGGTTTTCTTCCCTCCCATTTTTCCACTCCCTCGTCTTCCCACTCCTTGCCAAAGAAACTACTGCACTCAAATCCTTGTCTCAGAGAATGGTTTTCAGGGAACCCATAGCAAGAAGAAAAAGTCTAAGGAAAGATCATGTTAAACATTCCAGAAGACCCAGAGATAACTACCAGGTTGGGACTAAAATTTGTTTATATTGGGAATAAAATTTGTCAATATTTGTTTATATACTCAGTACATTGTACACTCTGTGGAAGCAGGGGCCATTGTAAAGTTTGCTCACCACTGTGTTTGCTGCACCTCGCATTGTGCCTGCACAAAGAATGAATAATGGATGAATGAATAAATTAATGAACAAATAGATGAGGATTCCTAGCTCTCTCCTAAGGATAAAGTGACAAGTTATCCTAATTAATGCCAGAGAAAGGATTGGGATTATAAAAAAGAAATATGAAATAAAATAAACAGACTTCATTTTCCTCTATCCTCTATTCTCACAGAACACTTCTGACATCAAATATGTAGGAGGTTTCCCCACAGCAACTAATTCTCTAACTCTCTGGACACCAACTGAATGTCCTACATTTCAATTCAATTCTGACACTACTTGGAATTAGCTTTAGATCCCACAAATCTGAGGGCTCAGTCCCACAAGACTGACTACCTGTTCATATGCCAGTCACAAGTAGTGGATTTCCAGGTTACCCACACTTCTGTCTGCCCTGGCTACACATTGGGGGTTGCCACAAGCCCCTCCTCAGGTTTAATAATTTGCTCTAATGGTTCACAAAACTCAGGGAAACATTTATTTACATTTACCTGTTTATTAAATAATATTGTAAAGGAGAGAAACAATCAGCCAGATGAAGAGGACATAGGGTGAATTCTGGAAGGGCCCCAAGGAGTGAAGGAGTTTCTCCCTCTGTGGAGTTGGGATGTGCTATTCCCCCAGCACATGGGTGTGTTCCCCAACCCAGAAGATCTCTGAAGCTGCCTTTGGTGGATTTTTATGGAGACTTCATCACATAGGTATGATCAATTATTAACTCAATCTCCAGCCCCTCTCCCCTTCCTGAAAGATGTACAGTGGGACTAAAAGTTCCAAGGTTCCAAGCTCTTAATCAGGGCTTGGTCTTTCCGGCGACCAGCCCCTATCCTGAAGCTAACCAGGAGCCCATCGAGTCACCTGACTAGAACTAAAGATACACCCATCACCCAGGAAACTCCAAGGAATTTAGGAGCTCTTTGTCAGGAACCAGAACTGGGGTCTAAGACCAAATATTAGAGTAAAAGACACCCAGCACCCCAAACACTTAGGAAATTACAAGAGTCTTAGGAGCTCTGTGCCAGGAACCAGGGATAAAAATCAAATATATATTTCTTATTACATAATATCACATGAAATGATGTAATCATTTAAACAATCATCTCTAAAATGTGAATAAATGAAAACATACAATTGTGTTCAAACAGGACAGTGCCAAAATGTAGAGGTTAATTTTTCCAAAATTAATATTTAAATATAATGCATTCTTAATAAAAATACCAACAAAGTGCTATTTAAACTAGGTCAGTTACTTACAAAGTTTATAAGGAAAAATAAACATAGATGACTGGCAAGGACAATTCTGGAAAAGGAGAGTAATGAGAAAGAAATAGCTAAACAAACCAATGAAATATAAAACTATAATAATTAAACTATTTGAATAAGACAGCATACAGCCAGGCGCGGTGGCTCATGCCTGTAATCCTAACACTCTGGGAGGCCGAGGTGAGTGGATCACCTGAGGTCAGGAGTTCAAGACCAGCCTGGCCGTCATGGTGAAACCCCATTAAAAAAAAAAACATACAGCATACAGAATCCAGAAATGGCCCAAATATATAAAGTGGCATTTAAAATCAATAGAGAGGGCCGGATGTGGTAGCTCACGCTTGTAATCCCAACACATTGAGGCAAGGGTGGGAAAATTGCTTGAGGTTAGGAGTTTGAAATGCATCCCTACAACAATTTGAAAAATTAGCTAGGCATGTTGGCACATGCCTGCAGTCCTAGCTCTTAATACTTGGGAGGCTGAGGTGGGAGAATTACTTGATCCCAGGAGCTTGAGGGTATAGTGAGCTATGATTGCACCACTATACTCCATCCAGCCTGGGTGACAGAGTGAGATCCTATCTCTAAAAAATAAAAAGGAGCCATGGTAGGTTATTCAGAATTGTATTGTAGTATAGGGTAGCCCACTGGAAAAAAAAAAATTCAAATCCCTATCTCACAAGTTTTATTAAAAGAAATTCCACACAAGCAAAGATTTAAATGTAATAAATGAACCTAATAATGATTACAAGAAACGTGGACTTTGTTTGCTTTTACAATCTAGAATGGGGAAGCCCTTTTTTGACCTGATTAGACAAATGCAACTGCTCTAGGCACAAATTTTGTAGCTTTAAGAGCAGCCTGTGGCCAAGCCATCTTCCCAATATGTTCTGTATCAGAACACACCAAGAAAACAGTGCTGAAAAATTCAGCACTCATTAGGGAACTAGAATCCTCAAAAAAAAATCAAAGAAGCAAAACCAAAAGCTTGTCTGCACTTAGGCCTATAATAATTAGCCCAGGGCTGGTGTTTCCTGGGACAGTTATTAACATAAGGTCATCTGTTTATGATTTTAGTCCATAACAGGATGCCATTAAATTAAAACTTCATCAAGTTGACTAAAAAAGCAGGAGACTACATTATTTAGCTACTGGGGACGAACCATCAAGGCAAATATTCCCTCTCAGTCCGGGCTGCCTTTTACATCTGTGTTATTTTTCAATGATCTGATAAAAAAAGACTGAAGTGTGGGAAAACTGGCACTCTGGCATGCTGAGGCTAGAGTGGGTGGTTAGGGAATTTATATCAACACGACCTCTTGACATTTACAGTAAATAATATCCAAATACATGCATAAAATTAGCTATGAGGATGCTGTTTCCCTGGTGTTATTTATAATGACAAAAAATTGGAAATCACCTAAATAATACACTAGAAAAATAAATTGTCAGACATCTAGTCAAGACAACAAAGAGCAATTTTAAATGATGCCATATATGAATATTTACCAACTTGGAAATATCATGTTTTATTGTGATGTGGAAAAAAACATATTTGAAAACAGTTTATAAAATTTGATCACAGTCTGTAAAAAGAGAGAGAGTTGTATCTATATATGTAATATAGCAGAAAATTATAAATGCACACATGGAAATGGATGTTTCATCTTAGTGAATATCTCTGATGGGAGTGGCAGAATTAATTTTTTAGAAAGCATGATCTAACCATATGTTATCTATAAGAAACATACTCTACATTCAAAGACATGAATAGGTTTGAAGAAAAAGACTGAAAGAAGGCATACCATGCAAACAGTAACCAAAAGGGCAAAAGTGGCTATGCTAGTATTAGACAAAATAAGTCTGAAGACAAAAAATGGTATTAGAGAGAAAGGGACATTTTATAATGGAAAAGGGGAAATTTATGAGAAGATAAAACAACTGTAAATATATATGCACATAACAACAGAACTCCAAAATCCATGAAGCAAAAACTGACAGAATTAAAGGAAGAAATAGAAAATACATTTGTTTAATACTCTTTTTAATAATGGATAGAATAACTAGGCAGAAG
>NW_016107561.1:3310965-3315713 GCF_001604975.1 Cebus imitator
AAAAAAAAAAAAAAAAAAATTATGCTAGATGAAAGAAGCCAGGCCACATATTGTATGATTCCATTTATTTGAAATATCCAGAATAAGTAAACTCACAGAGACAGAAGGTATTTGATTAACTGTAGCCAGGGCCTGGGGGTTGTTGGGGAGTGGAAAATGACTGCTAATGGACATGATATTTCTTGTGGAAGTGATGAAAAATGTCTTAATATTAAATATTGGTAATTGTTGGACAACTCTGTGAATACACTAAAAACCACTGAATGGTTCACTATAAAAGGACAAATTTTATGGTATATACATGACACCTCAAAGCTGTGATAAAAAATACATGGTGACAAATATGATAAAATCTTAACAGTTGTTAAGTTAGGACTTGGGGGGATATGAATGTTATTTTATTCCTTAAACTTCACTGTAACTTTTAACAATCTCTAACTTAAAAAAAAAATCCTCGGATAGTTTAGGAAACACATAGATTATTCCCTCCTCTGCTCTCACAGAGACAGTGGGTGCTCTTTAGTCAACATTCCACGTGCTCCCCTAAATTTCCCAGCTTTCTCATGACTATGTTGGGCCCAGGTAACTAGTTCTGTCCAATGAACTGTGAGTGCAAGTGGTATTTGTCACTTCTAGAAAGCCAACGCAGTGGAAAGCTGGTGTGCTTCCTTCACCCTTCTTTTTTCCTGCTAAGAACTTAGAAACCACAGGACGAGAGGTCGCTAGCACCAGATGGAGGGCAGGCGTGTGGATCTCCCACTAGATAGTGATCCGCTCTCCAGCTTACATAGACTAGGCCTGAATGAGAAAGAAGCTTTTTTTGTGCTAAGCCATTTCAGAGTTTATTTGTAACTGCTGCCTAATCTAGGCTACCCTAATTAATATATGCCACACCACAGACAAAAATAAACAATAAATTAAACCATTTTGTGCAGGACTGTTTAAAAAAGGCTAGAAAAAATTTAAAGCAACCTAAAAAAATATGTATAAGATCCCAGTGTGGGGAAACAATTTTTAGGCACCAAAGGAATGAAAGTTATCACAAAGGAAAAGCTGCACAGATATGAGTGGAAATAAAATAAAATTTGGGAACATTAAAAAGCTACTGTATACAAAATGACAGAAATTGGGGAAAATGTCATAATAAATGTGTCAGTGAGTTAAGGACTGTAATACTTAAACTATGAACTAGAAAGACATGGGCAAAGGATGTGGAAATATAAATAATCAATTTAACACATATCCAACATTTATTTTTGCCACTATTTACAGATACTATGAGTAGTCTGTGCATACGTCATTCATCCTCACAGTGATTCTGTAAGGGAGATACTACTATCATGCCCATTTTAAAAACAGTGAAGCAAGACTCAAAATCACACAGCGAATAAGTGTATTTGAACTTGGTTCTCATCAAATGCCAAAGTTAGCCATTATCCTTCCACAGGAAAGTATGCGAGCTTCTACTTAATAATCCAAGCAATGAAAACAATAATCTCATGTTAAAGATCTAATAAATAATTATAACCAGTATAGTGAGGGTGTGGTGAGACATATTCATTCACTTGCTCTTTGTTCATTCACAATTTTTGAATATTCAGTAGTTATTGAAATTCTACTAGGATCCAAGAACTTTCTAGGTCCTGGGAATATAACAATGACCAATACAGACCCAAATCCCTGCCCTCTGGAGCTGACCTACCCAGTTAGTATGAGATGTACAGAGGCACAATTATTTTGGGATAATAAATATCAAGAGCTCTAAATATGTTGGCACACTTTAGTTCAGCAAGTCTAGTCCTAGTAATTTATTCTACTCATCATGTAGCTATCTATAATGAAAAAAATGTTGGAAAAGACATAGTCCTAAAAACAGAAATCATCAAATAATGTATGCTACATTCACACAATGAAATATTATGTAGCCATTAAAAATCATGCTTTTTAAAAAAGAATGACAGAAAAATGCCACAGCATAATATTATGTGAGGAAGATAGGATGCTGTGCAGTATACAATATGGTTTGATTTTTATTTTTTAGGTAACCAGCTGTTAGTAAGATCTGGAGGGATATATACTGAGATTTTAATAGTGATTCATAATATTACAGGGTTTAAAATTTTCCCAAAATTTTCACAATGAACACGTATAACTTTTATAATGATGGTGGGGGTAATTAGGAAAAGATATTTTCTACCTACCTTCTTTATTTATTTTATTTTTTTTAAAGAGGCAGAGTCTCACTGTCACCCAGGCTGGAGTGCAGTGGTGTGATCATATCTCACTGTAGCTCAAACTCCTGGGCTCAAGTAATCCTCCCATCTCAGCCTCCCAATTAGCTGGGATTATAGGAGCATGCCACTGTGCCTGGCTAAGAAAAAATGTTTTCTAAAATGTCTCTGTCATCTTTCAAGGGCCAGCTCAAATGGAAGGGAAGAGCCCTCCTTGTGCCCTATTTTCTCCTCTGTCTCTACGTTCTCCCAGGACAGTTTCATCCAGCACTCCGCATTCTTCCCCCACCTCCAAGCCAATCAGTCAATCAATCATAAAGTCCTATTGATTACCCTCCCTCTCAATCCTCATCCCTGGTCCTCATCCCTGCGTAGGCTGCCTCTACCTCTTCCCTGTGTTCTTGTGACTCTAAATGTTCTATCTCCTCAATTCTGTTCTCCACATTGTATCCAGAGAGACCTTATTTATTTATTTATTTATTTACTTATTTTTATTTTTTTGAGATGGAGTCTGATCCTGTCACCCAGGCCGGAGGGCAGTGGTGCAATTTTGGCTCACTGCAACCCCTGCCTCATGGGCTCAAGTGATTCTCCTGCCTCAGCCTCCCAAGTAGCTGGGATTACAGGTGCCCACCACCACTCCTGGCTAATTTTTGTATTTTTAGTGTAAATGGGGTTTTGCCATGTTTGCCAGGCTGGTCTTGAACTCCTGACCTCAGGTGATCCACACACCTCAGCCTCTCAACATGCTGCAAGTACAGGCATGAGCCACTATGCCCACCCCAGAGAGATCTCTTTTAAAAAGAAATTACTTGCCACTCCCTCAATTAAAACTTTTCAGTATTAGCCAGGTATGGTGGCTTGCACCTGTAGTCTCAGCCACTCAGGAGGCTGAGGCAGGGGAAATCCCTTTTGAGCTGAGGAGTTCCAGGCTGCGACCAGCTATAATTGTCCTCCTGCACTCCAGCCTGGGCCACAGAGAAAGGCTCCATCTCTAAAACAAAAAACCAAAAACTCTTCAGTGATTGTACATTGCCTTCAGGATAAGGTCAAACTCCCTGTATTAGTTCCAGCTCTCCCAGAAACTGACCCTGGGATAAGAACTTGGGTGCTGGTGATTTACTTGGCTGGGAAGCACAGTGAGGTGGGGATGGGAGAGAGACAAAGCAGTTTGAGTAGGTTTTGGGTCCTCAAACCCCAGTCCTTATTTAGGTCTCATTAGTGTGTGTGGCAAATATGCCTCCTTATTTCAGAGACCGAGAGGAAACTAATGATTATCAAAATCTAGTGTACATAAGAATCATCCAGAGAGCTGTTTTTAAAGTAGGATTTTTTGGGTCCCACCACAAGAATTCCAATTATTTGCAGACCGTATCACCAAACTCCAAATGCAATGAATGGATCCTGTTTTCCTCAGGAACTGACAATTTGCAATGGCAACCTCGCTCAAAAAGAAGTTAGCTCTCTGAGTAATAATTTAAAAGAGAAATAGTTGGGTTTTTTTGCTTTGTTTTGTTTTTAAGAGACAGAGTCTTGCTCTGTCGCCCAGGCTGCAGTGCAGTCTTGAACCTGGGAGGCTCACTGCAACCTCCGCCTCTCCTGCCTCCCGGGTTCAAGCAATTCTCCTACCTCAGCCTTCTGAGTAGCTGGGATTACAGGCACCCACCACCACACCCGGCTAATTTTTGTATTTTAGTAGAGACAGTGTTTCACCATGTTGGCCAGGCTGGTCTCAAACTCCTGACCTCAGGTGATCTGCCCACCTGGGTCTCCCAAAGTGCTGGGATTACAGGTGTGAGCCACCACACCATGCCTGTAATAGTTTTTTTTATTCTTTGTATCTCCTTTCTCCCTCACAACACACAGACACACACACACACACACACACACACACACACACACACACACACACACAGAGTGTGTGTGTCCCACGGCTTCTCTGGACTTGTTAGAAGTAAGGACTGGGATCATTACTGAGCTATCTATATCTGTCTCTTAGTGGTTTCCTTGACAACGCTAAAGTTTGAAAATTACCATTTGTAAGGATCTAAATCCTTAGACAAGGAACTGCCTTCTCCAGATGGTCTAAGGCTGGAAGACAAAGGGTTTATTAAGGGTTTATTCTTCTAGTATTTATTCATTCACTTCCTCATTTATTCACTATGTTTCCCAAAAGCCACTTGTCACTACATGTAATTGCCTTTTATTAAATAAGTAAAAAGTGATACACGTAAGCACTTAGGACAATGCCTGGTGGATAGTAAGCAACTGAGTTATTTATTACTCCTTTATTTTGTTAATTCTAAAATACATCTTTTTCCAAATTTTAACATCTACAAAATCAGGGTAAAATTTGCAGTCGAAGTAGAATTGAAGAGATATACTGTGGTTTTTATTGTTGTTCCGTTCTACTTGACTGGAGGTTTCTTTTTTTTTTTTTTTTTGAGACGGAGTTTCGCTCTTGTTGCCCAGGCTGGAGTGCAATGGCGCGATCTCGGCTCACCGCAACCTCCGCCT
>NW_016107561.1:3315723-3323874 GCF_001604975.1 Cebus imitator
GCTCACCGCAACCTCCGCCTCCTGGGTTCAAGCAATTCTCCTGCCTCAGCCTCCGGAGTAGCTGGGACTACAGGCATGCGCCACCATGTCCAGCTGATTTTTTGTATTTTTTTTTAGTAGAGACGGGGTTTCACTATGTTGACCAGGATGGTCTCGATCTCTTGACCTCATGATCCACCCGCCTCGGCCTCCCAAAGTGCTGGGATTACAGGCGTGAGCCACCGCGCCCAGCCGACTGGAGGTTTCTTAATGGCTGGGGTTTCTTCCTTCTTACACCCTGCCCACTGGCATGGTGAGGTTTGGGTGGAATGAAAGGAAAAATGGATGAAGCCTTGCCTGATACCACCCACTCCACCACACAGACAGCACTCACTCTCCTTGGAAGTCGTAAGGCTCATGGTCAGACATCTTCTCTTGACACATCTTATATTCTACCTTGAACTACAGTTGAGTGCCCATGTCACCTTATACCAGTGAAAGGAAGGCAGGGACTTGTCCTATTTATCCAAGTTTCGGCATTGCACAGTGCCTTCCACATTGGTGCCTCAATCAAAGTACTTTTGGTCCCAAGAAAATGCATGATATCGGCTTCCCCGTGCTCTCTAGTCAGCTGGCTGGGTTGTGAGCTCTGTGAGGGCGGTCATCAGGTTCCTCTCATCTCTCGGTGTCCATAGCCTTGTATATAGCAGGTGCTCAATAAGTACTGAATGAAGAACTTGTTTACACCCACCCTGCTTCACTCCCAACCCAGTCTACACAACTTCCTTCTCTCATGTAAGTCCATCGTGAAGTGTGCAATGGTACGTGTTTCCATAACCAACACAGCAGCAGCAGTTCTTCAAAATTCCTCACTGCAACAGAAGTCAGGGGAGGTAAAAAGAGGTCTGGGATTCATGTAGAAATTTTATCTGCTCAAAAAACTCTTGTCCTGGAGCAGGGACTATAGCTCTTAAAACTCCCAGTGCCAAATTTAATCAGCATCTCTAGGAGTCAGACCCAGGAAACAGTATTTTTTGTTTGTTTTTATTCTCAACATACAGCCCATGTTGAAGTCTATTGTAACCTGCAACACAGAAATTTGCTGGAAACAAATTCAATGTGGGGTGACTCTGGATTTTGTGAAGGACTCCCCACTGGAGGTCCTGGGAATGGAGAGCTCCCTGAGGGACTACGAGAATATTCACACCTTTCTCTATACCTCCTGAGGGCAGGTGCACTAGCTGGGCCTGGGGCTGAGCTGCAGTTGCCTGACTGCCTGTCAAGCCTTCCATAGATTTCTGGGCAAGACTCTGGGATACGTATGTCCTCTTTCTCCACTCTCAGCTCTGACCTCCAGCAAGTCAGTCCCTCTCTGTGGGACTCAGTTTCCTCATTTGCAAACAAAGATTGCTCTAATGTCTTATAGCTCAAAATTTTATGATTCAATCTAGCCTCTCAGGTGTTAAGAGGTGTTGTTACAGTTGTCTATAACAAAAATTTTTAAAAATATTTTCATGTGTGGCAATAATAGAATTATTTTTTAGGCTGTGAGATTTGAATTCTTAGCTGTTTTTTGGCCACCTAGTTAATTTCATCCAGTATTTTTACCCGTACCGATATAGGAACATTTACTTCCTATTTTTTTAGGTATGTGCTGGTGTGAAATGAATTATCCTAACTTGTATTTTCATTAATCAGAAAATAATTCTAGGTAAAGATGAAGTGCCTCTAAAAGAAAAAATGTTCAATCTTCACCTAATAAAGCATTAAAAAGAATCTTTTATATTTGAATTCTATTTAGACTTTGCCATAGAAGCAAAATAGCTGAGTCAAGTAATTTATTGGTTTTTAAAAAGGGACAGTGACTTTAAGCAGTACTGGTTTATTAATCAATCTTCCAGTGTGAGCAAGAGGCAAGTGAATGTAGAACAAATGGTAAGCTAGCACTACAACGGCAGTCAATAACTTATTCTTAAAAGCTTCCCTGAAATTCATTCTGTCTAGAATAATAATAGCTAACATATCATGCTTATTATGTGCCAGGCACTGTTCTAACTGAATGTATTATTAGCTCATTTGATCTTCACAACCGCCTTCTGGGAGAATACTGTATCAGCATCCCTCTTTTCTTTCTTTCTTTCTTTTTTTTTTTTTTTTNGGAGAAATAGGAACACTTTTACACTGTTGGTGGGAGTGTAAATTAGTTCAACCGTTGTGGAAGACAGTGTGGCGATTCCTCAAGGACCTAGAAATAGAAATTCCATTTGACCCAGCAATCCCATTACTGGGTATATATCCAAGGGATTATAAATTGTTCTACTATAAGGACACATGCACACGAATGTTCACTGCAGCACAGTTTACCATAGCAAAGACCTGGAACCAACCCAAATGCCCATCGATGACAGACTGGACAGGGAAAATGTGGCACATGTACCCCATGGAATATTATGCAGCCATCAAAAACGATGAGTTCGTGTCCTCTGTAGAGACATGGATGAACCTGGAAACCATCATTCTCAGCAAACTGACACAAGAACAGAAAATAAACCACCACATGTTCTCACTCACAGGCAGGTGTTGAACAATGAGA
The DNA here is from genome assembly GCF_001604975.1 of Cebus imitator. NCBI lineage: Eukaryota > Metazoa > Chordata > Mammalia > Primates > Cebidae > Cebus > Cebus imitator. Next base: position 3,318,296 of record NW_016107561.1, read on the forward strand.
ACACATGGACACAGGGAGGGGAGCACCACACACTGGTGTTTGTTGGGGGGAAAGAGGGGAGGAACAGTGCGGGGTGGGGAGTTAGCATGAGATAGCATGGGGAGAGATAGCATGGTGAGAAATGCCAGATATAGGTGAAGGGGAGGAAGGCAGCAAATCACACTGCCACGTGTGTACCTATGCAAGAAACTTGCATGTTCTTCACATGTACCCCAAAACCTAAAATGCAATTTAAAAAAATACAAAAAATAAAAAAAAAGATTTAGGGCACATCTACCTCATTACAATTAAAAATAATTATGTAATTATGTGATTAACAGCCCAATAATGAACTCTGTCGGCATCTATTTATCACCTTAGAATATATTTGTGTAAGTGAAATTACTGAGTCCAAAATATGAAGTATATATATCTCAACACTTTTGATTCGACCTTCAAAAACTCTCCAGACATGATGTATCACACTTTATAGTGTCATCAGTAATATAAAGCAACATGTTTCATTTGAATACTATAATCTTTCAAAAATTCTGTCAATATACTAGTAGAAAAACAGTTTAATTTGCATTTCCTTCATTGCTAGTGAAACTGAGTATTTTTACCTGGTTTTTTTTTTTTGGCCCACCAGACATTTGTTTTGTGTGTTAATAGGTCCTTTGCAATCCCTCAACCCAGGGCTTCTTCAACGTTGGCACTACTGTTCTTTTCTTTTCTTGTCTTTTCTTCTGTGAGACAGAGTTTCACTCTTGTTGCCCCGGTTGGATTGCAATGGCTCAATCATGGCTCACTGCAACCTCCACCTCCCAGGTTCAAGCCTCAGCCTCCTGAGTAACTGGGATTACAGGCACCCACCACCATGCCTGGATAATTTTTATATTTTTGGTAGAGACGGGGTTTTGCCATGTTGGTCAGGCTGGTCTCAAGCTCTTAACCTCAGGTGATCCACACATCTCAGCCTCCCAAAGTGCTGCGATTATAAGCATGAGCCACTGGGCCCAGCCACTACTGATATTTTCTAGTTGGATATAATTCTTTGTCATAGAAGGATGTCCTTTGTATTGTAGGATGTATAACTATATTCCTGGCCTTGACCCACTAGAAACCTGTAGCACACCACCCACATTAGTTGTGACAACCACAAATGTCTCCAAACATTATCAAATATGTTCCCTGGGAGACAAAAACTGTCTCCAGTTAAGAACCATAGGCCTCTTGCCCACCTCTCTAAAATTAATGTCTTTTGCTTATTTTTGTGTTATTATGGAAAAAATAAATTATGTGATACAAACATGAACATAATTTTTGAATTCTCATTTTATATTGACTGCTTTAAAGAAAAAAAGTACTGTTTTTGGCTGGGCGTGGTGGCTGACACCTGTAATCCCTGCATTTTGGGAGGCCCAGGCAGGTGGATCACCTGAGGTCACGAGTTCGAGTCTAGCCTGGCCAACACGATGAAACCCCATTTCCACTAAAAATACAAACAATTTGCTGGGCATGATGGCATGCGCCTATAATCCCAGCTACTCAGGAGGCTAAGACAGGAGAATCGCTTGAGCCCAGGAGGCAGACATTGCAGTAAGCCGAGATGGTGCCACTGCACTCCAGCCTGGGCAACAAAGAGCAAAAGATTGTCTCCAAAAAAAATTAGCCAGGCATGGTGGCACACACCTGTAATCCCAGCTACTCAGGAGACTGAGGCAGCAGAATCGCTTGAACCTGGGAGGTGGAGGTTGCAGTGAGCTGAGATTGCACCTTTGCACTCCAGCCTGGGTGACAGAATGAGACCCCATCTCAAAAATAAATAAATAAAAATTTTAAAAAATTAGCCGGGTTAGTAGCATGTACCTGTAGTCCCAGCTACTCGGGAGGCTGAGGCAGAAGAATCGCTTGAACCCAGGAGGTGGAGGTTGCAGTGAGTCGAGATGGCACCACTGCACTCCAGTGACATAGCAAGATTCCATCTCAAACATCAATAAAATGCATTATTGAGCTGGGCATTGTGGCACGTGCCTGTAAACCCAGCTCCTTGAGAGGATGAGGCAGAATTGCTTGAGACCAGGAGTAAAAACAAAAACAAAAAACACCAGCATTCTGACTCACTTTTTAAAGATTAAGAGACCCAAAGCAAATCACACTGTGCTTCCTTCTTAAATCTTATCCTCAGATGAAGTCAAAGTTTACTTTGAAGGGAAAAGAAGTCCCCAAAGGTCAACAGAAAGTCTGAGAAACTGTAAAGATGGAAGGATGTCCTGTCCACTTTGCCTTGGGACCCAGGTTCTGGTGTCAGGCTGAAAATCTCTGAGATCATCCAGTCCAATGGCTCGCAGCCATTTCCCACCTCTGACATGAGCTCCCTGTGGCTGTGACTCTCAACCAAGGAGAGAAAGGTAGAAGTGCTCTGCTTGAAAAAGCCCTTCAGGAACGTGAAAGGCAGGGTTGTAGCCTCCTTTGAGACTCACCAATTAGCAAATCCGTAATTTTACAGATGAAGATCTTGAGGTCAGAGAGATGGAGTCTGCCCCAGCATTAGGAACAAAAGGCCAGCACTAAACCGAGACCACCTGACTCCCAGTTCCTGACCTTTCTTCGACTTCTGTAGTCTTTCACAGTAAAGACCGACAAATCTTCCTTTGGAATTCTCTCCCCAATCTCCTACTCACAAGCTGAGCACAAACACTCCTATCAGTACATCTGGTAATTGCTCCTGATATTCTACCACCAGACCTGTTCTGACAGAACTAGCCACAGGCATCCTGGCCACATGCGTGACATTCCTGAATGAAAAGTCTAGATGCTGGCTGGTTTACAACGGCCACTTTGAAAATGCAGGCAATTTACTTTTGCCTGGTTTCAGCAATGGCTAACAATGCAGGATCAAGTCTGGCTTTAGAGAGCCCTTGTTATTTCCACAGCCTTATGTTCATTTGTGAGCCTGGTTACAAGTATGCAGTGCTGACAGTCCATCCTAATGAGCTGTCACAACTCAACAGGTAGGGCAGAAGGGGACTAGCTGAGGAATCTGTGTGCAGTTGTGTAGCTCACTGAATTCTCATGGTCAGTCTTTCCAAATTCTCTGGTTTCATTTGGAAATCTGCCCATCAAGGCTTCTAAAAAATGTATCCTAATATTCCCAGGAAATAAAATATGAGGACTACTAAACTTCATTTGGGAAGTTCGTTCTATTTCAAGATATCATGGAATCAAACCAACAGGCAAGAGCATTTCAGGTGTTCTCTGAGAACAAAAGTAATACAGTTTATGTTAACTTTACCTAATTGTAAATAAGTGAGCTATGTTTTATATTTAAATCAACAACTCAAACTACCCTGCCCATCCTAATACACCTCCTGAAGAGAGTGTATATTGTATCAGTTATCTACTGCTATGTAACATATCACTCTAAAAAACAGTTGCTTAAACCACAAACATTTATCATCTCAGTTTCTGTAGATAAGACATTTGAGAGTGGCTTAGCTAGGTGGTTCTGGGTTTCTCATGAGGTTGTGGTCAGAGTGTTGGCTGGGACTGCTGTCATCTAAAGTTTGACTGGGCCTGGAGAATTGCTTCTAAGATGCCTCCCTCATGTGGTTTTTGGCTGGAGGCTGCTGCTCCTCACTTCTAGGTCCTCTCCATGGAGCTGCTTGAGTGGCCTTACAATATGGCTGCTGGCTTTCTCCAGAGTGAATGACCCAAGACAGAGTAAGGAGGATGCAATCAATGCCTTTTATTACCTAGCCTCAGAAGCAACACATCATCTATTTGTTGGAAGGAAATCATTAAACTCAGCCTGTACTTAGAGGGTAATGAAGTGTCCTGTCTTAAAGAGGAGCATATCAAAAATTTGTGGATAGATTTTAAAACTACCATAGATGGCAAAGCATCAATCCCACCTTCTATTATTTTCAGATTAACGTTTTTAAAACCAGCATGGTAAAGTGCCTGTCATGCATTCAGGTAGAGGGTTAAAATATACAAATATCTGGAAAGGCAGTTCTGCTTATGATAAATTTCCTGAAGATTAATTTCACATCATTAACTACAACAACTCCTCCCCAAAAAAGCTCAAAACATTTCTTAAGCAAGAGAGGTTAATGGCAACTTACAAAGGAACAGAATAATTCACTGCACCAAGTATCTTTCTTTTTTCCAAATATCTACTAATATTCACTTCTTTCCTTGACAGAAGCCAATCCATGGTAAAATACTTTTATTCCATTCCTACTTAAGGAATACGTAATCAATATAAAAACTGTACTTTTCTGAGATGGGTGTCTTGCTCTGTTGCCCAGGCTGGAGTGCAGTGGTGCAGCAGCTTGCAGCAGCCTTGACCTACTGGGCTCAGGCAATACTCCCACCTCAGCCTTCTGAGTAGCTAGGATCACAGGCATGTGCCACCATGCCCAGCTATTTTTTTTTTTTTTTAATTTGTAGAGGCAGGGTTCCACCACATTGCCCAGGCTGGTCTCAAACTCCTGGGCTCGAGCAATCCTTCTGCCTCAGCCTCCCAAAGTTTTGAGATCACAGGTGTGAGCCACTGCATCCGACTGAAAAACTATTTCTTTCATGCAGGTCATATTGTAGTTGTTTCCACCTAGTGGATGAAAATGGTACTAAAGAGTTTGAAAAAATATATAAAACTTCCTTTACGGGTACTTCAGGAGTTACACACTTCTGCAACTTTTTACAATCATATCACATACTTTATGTATGTAGGTAGCTTAAATCTCAATAAATCCTACAGAAATTCTTCCTATAAAGGAAGCACTCTGTTTTGTAGATATAAATTTTCATATTTACTGCCACCTTTGGAATTCTTCAGGCCAACAACCTGGAATATTGCTAAGAACCAAGAAATAAGCCAAACAGTCTCCTGGCAGCCAACAGATGTCACAGTGTGTACATACTAGAGCCCTGTCAGACGGATAACTATAAAAGCAGAGAATAGTTGGATGCCTGGCACATGAAACTCAATGAAGATCTGTTAAAGGAACCAATAAAGCTCATGATTTTATTCCAAAGGAGAGTCTTTCTCCCAGAACCTAGTTCCTCATTCCTACCTTATTACACAAGTCGTAGAAATCTATGAATTCTAATCTTATAGCAGACCAGAGAAGAAATAGGTCAAGAAAGTTCATTTTGGTCAAGGTGTTGAGATTGACATCTGACAGCAAATAAGGAAAGTGTTGTAAGACACACAAAACAAACCACAGCCTTCTTGGGGCCAGTCTGGGAACAAGCAATACGGTAGGTACAACTTGAGTTTATATAATAACTGTGGATTTAGCAAGAAACGGTTATTGGTCAGGCATAGTGGCTCATGCCTGTAATCCCAGCACTCTGGGAGGCTGAGGTGGGCGGATCAAGAGATCAAGAGCATCCTGGCCAACATGGTGAAACCCCGTTTCTACTAAAAATACAAAAATTAGATGGGTGTGGTGCTGCACATCTGTAGTCCCAGCTACTCAGGAGGCTGAGGCAGGGGGGGAATCGCTTGAACCTGGGAGGCGGAGGTTGCAATGGGCTGAGATAGTGCCTCTGTACTCCAGCCTGGCGACAGAGAAAGACTTGTCTCAAAA
>NW_016107561.1:3323943-3338505 GCF_001604975.1 Cebus imitator
TTTAAGAATGTAACATATTTTTGAAAATTTTTTGATAGAGACTTTTTTAAAGTTTCATTGCTTAAAAGGATGAGCTCTTAATCATTTGGTAAATGTGGTTATTCAGGAAAATCAATTTCCTGAGGGCTCCAAACAATAAAAGCTTGATAGCATACTTTGAACACATATTAACTAAAAAAGTTTTACTAGTGTCATACACACTAAAATAAATATTTTCACTATAGTCACTTACATTAAACAATAAGAGTCCTCAATTAGCTGTGTTAATTTTTCTTTCCTTAATTTTTTTAAACGAATGGAGTTCTTGAGGTAGCCAGTGTACAGTAATCCTCAGTTCCACCCCCACCATCCACATATAACTCTGTTGACTTTAAATAAGCAAAAGTAATATCCTTGCTTGGAAAATTCAAAATTCACAGGAAGTTTAAAATGTGAGAAGTACAAGTCTCCCTCCTAGTTTCTATACCCCAGACAGATATTCAAACAGAATGACACAGACACGCTGAGTTCCTCAGTCCCCTTTCTCAGCAACAGCCACTTTTAACACTTTCAGATGCGTTCTTCAAAAACAAGTATTACTGCATATGAATACATGTCCTTTTGGAAATATAGACCCCTAGAATTTACCCATTCCTCCATCATCAGTTTGCACTTGAATACACAGGGTTTTTGGTGGATTTTTCTTAAGATGAGGTCTCCTCTTTTGCCCAGGCTGGAGTGCAGTGGCACAGATAGCTCACTGCAGCCTTGAACTCCTGGGCTCAAGTGATCCTCCTGCCTCAGCCTCCCAAGTAGGGACTACAGGCATGTGCCATTGCAGCTGGCTAGCACAGAGTTTTTTGTTGTTGTTCTCTCTCTTCAAGTTCTGAAAATTAAGCTAAAAACAAAACAAAACAAAAAGCAAACCTTCCCAAATTTTACTTCACAAGTTCTTTGTGTTAAAATCAGAACAAAAAAACTACCAAGAGTATCCCAATTCCAAATATCGATGATTTTTCCAACTGAAGAAAATAGTTTCTTTTGTTCCTACAAAAACCTTGGTTTTTAACTATAACTTAGTCTTTCAAAGGGCATGTTTTTCATATAATCAGTTCAATTCAAAATGTAACTGAATATCTACTATGTGCAAAGCACCATGTACTATGTACAGTTTAAGACACAGCCCCGACCCATTAAGAACTTGCTGTTCATATAGTAAAGGAAGGAAGGAAGGTGGAAGAGAGAGGGACTGAGAGGAGACAGAAGGAAATGCTATCATAAATCACTGAGGCCTAAAATGAGGATGGGGCCGTGCCCAGGTCAAATGGAAAAGACAGCAAACAGCTAACTAGAAACAACACATTTAGTGCGCACTCCTGCTTCCTTCTTACCACCCTCTATGTTCTTCCCAGCTATCCTAACCTGTCTGAGCTTGATTATCTCCAAATGATTTTGAACAATCCTCAACAAAAATGGAATGGTGAACTTGGATTAGGATAGTAAGTCCTGAACTTATGAAGGAAAGCCTAACAATAAACTGATCACTGTGCAGAGACTTTTACATGTGATTTTGCTTCTATAATTCTTTAAAATGTTTTCTTCTTACCCAAGGTAGGGTGAGGTGTAAAACCATGGTGGTCCCATACAGACCAGGTAGATAAAAAAGAAATAAGGTTAAATTCAGACGTTTTAAAAAAAGAGTTGAGGAAGGATTTAATAAAGATACATGCTCTTCTAAATTCTAAAACCACATAACTCTGGAGAAGGTGCATGTTCTTCTGCTTCTCTTCAAGGCAAAGAAAACAGTATAACAAAATTTTCCCTTACGTACTTTACAATAGTAATTATAAAAAGTCTGTGTTTTCATTCTAAATGAGCCAGAACTCTAAAGAACCTACCAACTTGTTTTTCCTCTCATTTCCACAGCTGTGGTCCTCTCACAGAAGTAATGAAAAAAACACCAGCAGGAGAAAAAGGTACAAAATGTCAGCATGAGTAAGGTTTCCCATCAAGTCAGGTATTTACACACGTGAACATTATTTGCAAAAATTTTAGGGAAATATTTTCTTTGCTTTTAGGCTGAATCTGCAAAGACACTCAATTCCTAGGCAGCAGTAATCCTTATGAAAATAGAAACAATATGAAACTGAAATGTTTACTATAGATGTGTTATTAGGTTTTCCTAATTATATGAAAAGTCTATGAGTAAATAGCTTAAGAGGGCTTCTTGCTTCAAAATATAGTAATTTTAAATGTGAAAGCTATCCATTTCTGATAAAAATTCTGGACAACATTAACATTGAGTAAACATTTATTGTGATTTCTCCCCCTCTGGTATGTTTATTTTTCCTAGTTCTCCAAATGACACAGTTGCGGAACCTCTTTTAGCTGGTCTTGCCTGAAAATAATAAAGATTAAAGATATTAGAAATAGAGAGATAATACACAGCCCCAATTAAAGCCCTTAATGCTGTCTTACAAGTTAGTATTTACACCCTCCCCCAAGTTAGTAAACAAAAAGCTGAACATGAACCCACTAAGAAAAATGATCCATCTTGATAACATTACCTGTGACTCATGGTATTTCCATCCTATCATGTAATAGATCTGATATGTGGCAGGTACTGAACCATCCTCATTTCTGTACATTTCTAAAAAGACAAGTAATGGTTAAAATCTGAAAAAATGCAAGAAGGAAAAAATTTCTGCTCAACAAGTCATGTTCTTCAAAAAGAAATGGGTAGCAGGATACTTGTAAGATTCTGAGAAGGCCTTCCATGAAAAACTCTTAATACAGAGGGTAAGGAGATAGAAAAGGCTGTCTGGAAAAAGAGCTTCAGGATCTGTGTTTTGACAGCAAGGCCATGAAGTCTGAGGGAGCCTTAATGGGAATGGAAAATGCATTGGCAATGCAAAAGGAATCAACACGGTACAGCACAGTGCTTTGGTGAGGCGGGTGGAAAGAGTGGTTGCCCTTACCTCTGTACACGGCTGCAGCTGCCAGCATTGTGTTTCGATGCAGTAGGGCTTTTCTATTCCAAGAACAGTTACTCTCACCCATACCTAAAAATACACTACAAGTAGTCTGACATAATACAGCAAATACCCAGAACAGCTCAGTATCACAGACTTATTCCCATCTCATCCAACAGTATACCTGTTCTTCTCTAAGAGTCATGTAAAATAGCCTAAATCTCATTTCACTTTCAGAAAATAGCTAGGCTTCTTATTGACTTTAAAGACTACTTGAAAATTCTTGAATATTAAGACAGGCAAGTGAAATTTCAGGAGGCAGCCCCACAACGCTTTACTTGCTAGCAATGGTCTAAAGTAAGCCAGCTGGGCAAAAGCCAGGTGACTGCCACCCCAGGTGAGTCGTCAGTAGTTGGCAAGAACTTTACCAAGGATGTCACATCTCATGCTCCTTTTAGCTGCTCTTTGGAGAAGGTCAGGCCAGTGTCACAATACCTCACTCCTAAGCCATAACAAGTATGATTGTGAAACTTGGAAGATGGCTTTGAGACTCATTAGATAGTACCAAAGCTACTATGTGTTCTCAGATTTTATAATATTTTATTAATCCCACATTAGGAGAGAATTATGTGCATTCTTTTAGAGGCATTTCTCTTAATGTTTAGAAAATTTTAGACTTCTTTCCTTCAAGTTGATGGTGAAAAGCAGGATAAGCATTATTCTATTTTTCATTTAAGATTAATGTTGTATATTTGACTTCACTTTATACAAATACTTAAAATTACTTTGAGCACATTTTAGGCCAGTCTGCAAAATTAAAAGAATTTTAGAAATAAAAGTCCTTTATATGTATTCTCTATATTAAACTTTACTACAAATGTTAGTTTCTTGGTTTTTTCTTCTACTTTCACAAATCAAGAAATGAATAAATTAACCAGTATCAGTATTCTTTCATAGTTTAAAAGTAATATTCTACCACATTTTCAATATTCTTATTAAAAACAATCAACAAATTAGCTGCACCTAAACTTTTTTCTTCTCTTCAATCCCAAAGGATTTCTACTATTCCCTAAAATAATGAATCTCTGCTACTAAATCCTATAAGTGTAACAGCCCCAATTCATGAAGAACGACAGACACAAACTAGTAGGTTAATCATCATCAAGAAAAAGGAGGATCACACTCTTGCTGTCATGAAGCAGCTGAATGACCTTGGGCCAATCACCTGTGGTCTTCAAAGTAACCAGACTAGATGCTCCATAAAGGCTTCTAGTGCTCACATTTTAACCATATCAAGTGACCAGAGGTAAACTGGGACTTGCACCGGAAGGGTCTGTTGCTCAGGTATGGTGCTTTCATTTCTGCTCAACTTCTTGCTGCTATGGCTTAATTATGCATTAGTTATGGACAACACCAGTAGAAAAGAGTTTTGCTTTTTTAGACATAAACATATGATGCGCTAGAAATTCTGAAATGCCTTCTAAACAATCAGTATTAGGATATACGAATTAAGATTCATAGGCATAACATTCTGTGAAGCTCTGACCTACATCAGCCATACAGAAATTCAAGAGTACTACTGCAGAGTACAGGGGGGAACTGTGCAGCGCTCCAACCTTCCCTCACAAGCCACTCACACTGCCACACCGAACCTCCTTTCTCCTTGAGGAAGCAGCGTGAGGTAGTGGAAAGAATCTGGACTTTGGGGTCATACTTCTAGTTTTAACTCATACATAACTTGGGGCAAAGTCATTCAACCTCTATCAAATTCCAGTTCTGCCATCTTCAAAATAATAATACTCCTAATGCATCATGGGGGACCTCTACTAAAGACCACCTGGGAAAAACTGAAACTTTGGGACTTCTGACTCACCCTGGGCTTTGAGTTAACAGAAAAATCTGGCTAGCAGGTTAACTGTTTAAGACTCTCACAGTGTTTTTAAGGTGAAGTTCAACTGCTTATTTAAAATAAACCTGATTTATTATGATTTACTAAAAACAATACTGAGTATTGTTTAAAAAATGTAACTGAACTTACCTTAAGACCACTGTGAAAGCCTTGAAAATTTCTCATGCATTCATCAGCTGATATGCAGCTTGTTTTGTAAAATTAGGTCAAGATTCTGGACTTTTTTCTGTAAATTAATAATAGCAGCTTAAATAAGACACACCACAACCATTAAGAAAAAATTATATACCGCAAATGTAAAATACCAGAAACAAATCTGGAAGTAATACAATCTTCTAGTTGGCAGAACAGCACACCTGAAAGGCAGGGTCTCCCTGCCTTCATCATCCCCTGACTATTCGTCCCATCTCATCTGCCTCTAACTTTTTCCATGGTAGAATGGGTAAGATTTTAGCATACAAATCAGGCTGCTTGACCAGGTTTAAATCCTGGCTCTACTACTCACTAACTACATCATCTGGGACAAATTACTTAACTTCTATCTGTGCCTGGGTTTCCTCATACATTTAAAAAAAAAAGCCAGATTAACCATGTTAGCTTTAGTCTTATCTTCCTCATAAACTATGCCTTATAAACAATGCTGAAAGGTAAGTTTTCTAACACACACAAATCTATCTCCTATGCTAACCTGAAAAAAATCCAGAAGCCTCTGATCCTTTATCATTTCCCATCATCTCCCCATTCTACATACTCAAGGAATACTGGATTACGGTTCCTTAATCAGGAGCATGAAGCATGTGTATATCCTGTTCTACTGCCATGTGGAATACAATGTTAGCTCCCCTAAACCTCCACCCACCCTTTCATTCTCCTGGCAAACTCATTTTTGCTTAGGTGCTGCCTCTTTTGCAAAAGATTCCTGACCCCTAAGCAGATTTAGGGCCTTTTCCTCCTCAGTTTCTCCTTGTGCTTTATTATAAATGACTTCATTTTACAGTTGAATGCATAAGTCTATCTGTCTCTATCTTTGTGTGTTTCTTTCTCCCTACTACAATATAAGCTCCCTGAGATCAGGAACTATGTATTTCCACCATTGGCTCAGTGGTTGGCACATGGGTAGATGCTCAATAAGTAAGTGAATGTGTATAAAACCAACCTGTTAATGATTATATCTATTTTGTTAAATATCATTTTATAAGTTTAAATAACTCCTCTTAATATTCCTAAGGATAAGATATATCAAAAACTAAAACATCTGATTTCGTAACAAACATTAGAGTGAAAAAGAGAAGTACTAGCAACGCATCTGAAAGTTAAATATTAGGCCATAGCTACTGAAAATATATGGTCTATTTAAAACCTTTGCGAGACTCACACCTGTAATCCCAGCACTTTGGGAGGCCAAGATGGGCAGATTACTTGAGGTCAGGAGTTCGAGACCAGCCTGGCCAACATGGTGAAACCCTGTCTCTACTAAAAATACAAAAATTAGCCAAGCGTGGTGGTGCATGCCTGTAATCCTAGCTACTTGGGAGGCTGAAGGAGGAGAATCATTTGAATCCAGGAAGTGGAGGTTGCAGTGAGCTGAGATCACACCACTGCACTCCAGCCTGGGTGACAGAGTGAGGCTCCATCTGAAAACACAAAACAAAACAACAACAACAAAAAAAAACCTTCAGGAGAAGAGGGGGTTATCAATTTGAAAGGAGGAACAGGCTACCTTCTGGGGGACTAAAAATGTTCAATATTTTGGTCAGGATGGTGATTAAAATACAAGCAGCTGTACCTTTAAGATTAATATATTTCACTGAACATACGTTGTTAACCTGAATTTAAAGAACCACATACATATCAAATATGCAGTATAGGACTCTGAATTCAAATTGTAACTACAGATTCAGTGTGACCATGGACAAGATATTTAACTTCTCAAGGTCTTGATTTGCTCACCTGTAAAATTAGGGTATTAGAAAAACCTCAGAGAATTACACTGAGCACAAAGTAAGCACTGTACATATTTTTTAATCAGTGGGAAGTAATCTTTTCCAACGGAGAAGTCTAATTTCTAGTATTTTTCTCTTTTCTTTCATGAAATGAATCATGAACACAGATTCTATGGCTGCACAAAAAGAAATGGTATATTTGAAAAATAAATTTATCATTAGAGCCTGAGTGATAAATCATCAGCCCACCATCATCTCTCAAGCCTTTGGATAAAGGCGCTCCTTGATTACATCAGGGTAAGGTAAGTCCTTGGGATAGTTCTGGGGAAGGGGTGTGTGTTCCTCTTATTGATCCTCTGTCATCTTGGCCATGCATGCCATAGGCTGCCAATCCCTCTATTAATGAATAAAAAGTGACAACAGTGCTAAGATTTCAGCTACACATCTTTCCGTTTGTAGAGTCGACAGTAGCTCCATACGCAGGAGGCTGCACAATAGGTCAAATGAACCTTTGTTACAGATGGGCAACTACAAGAAGGAACATAGTCAGTTCAGACAGTGCCAGGGCAGAGTCAAGAAGCATGAGTTTGGCATCTAATTCTGCCACTTAACAGGCAACTGTTCTCTTTGGGCCTAATTTTTCTCACTTGTAATACAAGGAAGCAAGTATAACAATGCTCACAAAAGACTACAAATCTGTAAGTAAAGACTAGATACTTATTTGTGTAGTCCTCTTTCTTTAAATCATCTTACAATTTTTCAGGATCCAGATGAAGGCTACTCTAGGTAAATGTAGTTCTGGATTCACAGAACATACCTTTAACCCCTTTAGCTTCCCCCATTCGTCAAAACTATTTTCGACATTAGTATAAATATAAAAGAACCACTTCACAAATTCTCACAAAGGAGGCAAGTTGAAGCTCTCCCTCTCTCTCTCTTTTTTTTTTTTTTTTTTTTTTTTGGAGTCAAAAAAAACTTGAACCTCCCAGGTTCAAGCAATTCTCCTGCCTCAGCCTCCCAAGTAGCTGGGATTACAGGTGCCTGCCACCACACCCAGCTAATTTTTGTATTTTTAGTAGAGATGGGGGTTTCACCATGTTGGCCGGGCTGGCCTCGAATTCCTGACCTTGTGATCCGCCTGCCTCCGCCTGCTGGGATTTCAGGCCTCAACCACCACACCCGGCCTAAGTTGAAGCTCTCTTTTGAGGAAATTGCTTCTCCATCATCCCTTTCAAGTAACAGATGTTTATTTTTGCATGTCTCACCTCTTTCAGAGTTAGGTCTGTGTCCTTCTTATTCCCTGAAGCCTCTTCCAGACCATTACTTCCCCACCCTATTAAGCACCTTCACCCTGCTGAGGCCCAACATCATAAGGCTGTAATCTTCTCCTAACTCCTGCTTGCTGTCTGACATCAGGCTAGTCACTCCCCTCATTCATTGAAAGGTTTGGCACTTGGCTCAGTTTTCCTCTATACTCCCAGTACTGCCACCATCCTGGGTGACTTCATGTTAATAACCATCAAGTCCAGACTTTAAAACCTCATCTCTAATCAACCACTCCATCACTCTGTCTCTACCTTGACATCTGAGACATGTCCCAGGCCTAGTTATCACTTACAACAGCTTTACTTCCAAAATCATCAAGCATCTCATTTTCTGACCATATCCTCCTGCCCCCCCAGTGTGTCCCATGACCATTCCCTGACCGCCTTGGAATCACCTGTGCACAGCTCCTCTTCTTCCTCCCAATTTATCAGCTCACTCTTTTTTGTTCCCACTTCCCTTTTCTTCCAGCTTAGATTCTTTAACCTATTATTTCAATTACACTCCTAGAATTGTCTTTTCCCTTTGTCTTTTTGTCATTTTGAACTAGCAAACCCCCAACCCAAACTAATTCAACTATCTGATTTCTGTGCCTGGTCCTGAGCTGCCATCTAATACTGATGGTCAGTTCACCTTCTCATTCCCTGTAATGACTATTTCAAATGGATCCATTCACTTCTCAAACCTCTGACTTTTTAATTCTTAGCATTTTGTCTTCCTGTTTGACAAAAAAATAGACCCACCGGATGGGAACTTCTTGCTGTCAAACATAAACACCTACATCCATTGGCGCTACCTCTTCTCCCTTCCTGCTATAACTCTGCCTCTCCCCTTAGCAAGGTCAACCCCTCCACTGGCCTTTGTATCACACCCCTCCCATCGTTTCAGTCACCTGTCATCATCATTTATTTTTTTTTTCTCTCTTCTAGAGTCACCTCTTCTAGGAAAGCACTTGGATTCTTCCAGTCAGCAGTTAAATAAATTCAAGTCTTAGAGAAAAAAAAAAAAAAAAAAAAACTTCATTCCAACTTCTATTCCTCTCCTCTCTTCTGACACCTGTCACCTTTCCACCCTTCACCTCTTCTTCACCACCAGACTTCCTGAAAGAACAGCATATATTTGCTGTCTCCAGCTCCTCACCTTCCACTTACTCCTCAACCTACTCCCTTCTACTCTCCTCAGTTCAATGAAAGAGCTCTCATCAGGGTCACCAATAACATTCTTGCTCCTAAATCTTGTAGACTTTTCAGTTCACAGTTTGCTTTTACTGCTGCTAAGTGCTCGCTTTGTTTTGAAACACTCTTTCTTTCCTTTGGTTCGGGCAATTCTACATTTTTCAGGTTTCTCCTGAACACCTTACTGGCTACTCCTTTTCAGTCTCCCCGTACGCTCAGCTGTCGTCTGCTAAAGGATCAGTACCAAGCCACTTTCTCTGCTCACTCCATGTTCTTATTCTAGGCAAATGCTCTGAATGTTACCTGTTCACAAATGACACCCAACTTTTTAACCAAGCCAGTCGCTTCCTCTGAGCTACCTACCCACATACTCAACTGCCTACCTGTCATCACCTCAGGTATTTCAAAAGCACTTCAAACCCAGTTTATCCAAATGTGTACTTGAGGGCTATACCTGCCCACACTTGGTATTATTCTATTGTTTCCTCTATCAGTGAAGGACACCATCTCTTTGTGTGAGCCAGAAATTCAGCAATTATGCTTCAAATGTCTTTCTCCTTCATCTGCCCACATCTAATCCACCAGCAGGAACCGGTAAATTTACCTCCTAAACATGTCTGGGATGCATCTGCTTCTCTTTATTTCCATTGCCACCACTTTCGTACAAACCATCATCGCCTCACAGTAAACTTTACCGAAATAAATCTCACGACTAGTTTATCTGTCAATATAGTCGTTTCAAACTACAAGTCTGATATTGTTACCTCTCTAAGATACCTCAAGGGGCATTTTAAGATAAGGGCAAACAATTGTAACAAGGCCTATAAAGTGCTCCTGCATTTGATCTCTGACTCACATTGACCCACCAAGGTCTTCACTTAACTTTCTCCTTCTCACTCAGTGTACCCCAGCCAAAATGCCCTCCTTTGTTCTTGCTATGTTCATTCTCACAGAAGGGCTTTGCATATGCTGTTCTCCTTGCCTTGGACTCACTCGCCCACTCTATGTCTACCTAGCTAATACATCTCCATTTTTTTTAGAGCATAGCTCACCTGCCTCTCCCTCAGATAAGACTTCTTTGATCTCCCAAACTGGGACATTTTTCCCTGACAAACCCTACTCCTAAACCAAGCAACTACCTTCTTTCTTGAGCCTGGATCTCAGCTGCCAACTGTGGCTGAAGGAAGTCACCAATGTGTTCTATCATCCTAAGTGCACCCTTCAAAAAAACTCCCAGCATCCTTTTACAAGCAGCTGTAGCACTCACTATATGTGCCTCTACTTCATGGCACTGACCACAGTTCTAATTTAACACTTACCTTTGTGACAGCTGCCTGGTGCCTGCCTCCTCCATTTTATACCAGAAGCTCCATGAAGACGGTCTGCTTTCTCCTCAACAATGGATCCCTAGTGCTTAGCCCAGTGCCTGCCAAAGACCTGGCTCTCAAAATGTTTCTCTCAAATGGAGTTGAAAAATTCTTTTTTTTTGGCCTACCTTTCCCAATGGAGTCTAAAAATTCCTTAAAGTGCCTTACCTTGTAAATCTTCCATCAGTTCAAACATTCCAGGATAGTTAACTTGAATTTCATCAGTGTCCTATTTAAAAAGACAAAGGAATATTCATTTGACATTTGTCATACAAAATTCTAGATTTACAGAGGGGCTGCAGAGATTACCCAGACCAATCTCCCACGCTACATAAAAAATCTTTACGATATTCTTCATAGATGTCATCTGGTTTATGCTTGATTTATGAAAGTCTCTAATTGCTGATTAAATACCCTCCAGTGTGAGAGAAATCGTCCCAAAATTCCATCATTGGTTCTGGTTCTCTCCTTGGGAACCACACAGAATAAGAGATTAAGAGTATTCTGTACCCTACAAACCATTGCCCTCTTCTGCAAGTCTTTGAAAACCTTCAGGACACCAAAATCTATAGATCCTTACATGTTCTGACTATATGTCCCTGGACAGTGTCAATATCAATCTTTCCTAAAATGAGGCACCTAGAATCAAAATATTTCATCTAGTAATGCAGCTAATAGGCTTGTTTGGGAAATGAGCACATTGCTGGTACATGTGGAGTTTGTTTCTCAGATGACAAATTGAGCAATGACTTCCTCTTCTTTCTGAAGCCTGATACAGGACTTCACTGGTGGTACAGTGGCAGAGACCATGGATGCTCTCCAAATATCCAGGTGCTCCTTGACACTTCCCAGTCTCAAACACATATTTCTTTTTTTTTTTTTTTATTGCATTTTAGGTTTTGGGGTACATGTGAAGAACATGCAAGATTGTTGCATAGGTACACACGTGGCAGTGTGATTTGCTGCCTTCCTCCCCTTCACCTATATCTGGCATTTCTCCCCATGCTATCTCTCCCCAACTCCCCATCCCTTGCTGTCCCTCCCCTATTTCCCCCAACAGACCCCAGTGTCTGATGCTCCCCTCCATGTGTCCAAATGTTCTCATTGTTCAACACCCGCCTATGAGTGAGAACATGCGGTGTTTGATTTTCTGCTCTTGTGCCAGTTTGCTGAGAATGATGGTTTCCAGGTTCATCCATGTCCCTACAAAGGACACGAGCTCATTGTTTTTGATGGCTGCATAATATTCCATGGTGTATATGTGCCACATTTTCCCTGTCCAGTCTATCATCAATAGGCATTTGGGTTGGTTACAGGTCTTTGCTATTGCAAACTGTCAAACACATATTTCTTTTGGCCAAAGAAAGGAGAGGCAAGACGATTAAGAGCTAGAGCCTTTTCCAGGCCATCTCTTTTGCTGTGGTGACCTTACAGAACACAAGACCAGATGGCACAGCTATTAGACGGAGATGGGCTCTCCCACCAGCATGCAGCTGTGATGTGATAAAATTTTATTGTGTTAGGCACTAAAACTAAAAGTAGGAGTTTGTTCTGACTGGAAACTAGCCTAAAATAAATCTTTTTTTTTTTTTTTTGAGACTGTCTTGCTCTGTTGCCCAGGCTGGAATGCAGTGAGGTGATCTCGGCTCATTGCAGCCTCCGCCTCCTGGGTTCAAGCACTTCTTGTGCCTGAGCCTCCCCAGTAGCTGAGATTACAGGCACATACCATCACATCCAGCTAATTTTTGTATTTTGAGTAGAGATGGGGTTTTGCCATGCTGGCCAAGCTGATCTTGAACTCCTGACCTCAAGTGGTCTGCCCACCTTGGCCTCCCAAAGTGCTGGAATTCCAAGCATGAGCCATGACGCCAGGCAGGAAACTAACCTGAAATAAATCTAAATATCATTAATAGAGGACTGGTTAAACAAATTAAAAAATATGTACTCTATAAGATACTGTACAGTTCTTAAACAGTAAGGTAGATACATGTCTGTAGGAAAAAATCTCCAAGATATGTTACTGACTAAAAAAAAAAAAAAAGAGAAAAGTGCATGTAATATTGTGTAAGTGGGTTTAAATGACATAACTGTATTCTATGGGTCTATGAAAAAAATTGTTCTGAAAGGATATCTAAGACACAGCTAACAAATCTTTGGGGAAAGGGACGAGGGTATTAGAAGTCAGGAGAAGGGCTGGGCATGATGGCTCATGCCTGTAATCCCAGCACTTTGGGAAGCCGAGTTGGGCAGATCACCTCAGGTCAGGAGTTTTGAGACCAGCTTGGCCAACATGGCAAAACCCTGTCTTTACCAAAAATATAAAAATTAGCTGGGTGTGATAGCGCACACCTCTAGTTCCAGCTACTTGGGAGGCTGAGGCATGAGAATCACTTGAAGTTGGGAGGTGGACGTTGCAATAAGCAGAGATCTCACCATTGCACTGTAGCCTGGGCAACAGAGTGAGATCCTCTCTCAAAAAAAAAAGAAAGAAAGAAAGAAGGAAAAAGAAGTCAGAAGGAGGAGACTTTGTTTCACTTTACACCTCACTCTGTATCATTCTTTCTCTGCATGTATTTTATTCTTTCTTTTTTTAAAAAAACATATACATGTATCAGGTTGTATATGCGTTTAATGAGATCTCTGGGTGGTGAGACCATGAACATTTCATCTATATACTTTTCTATATTAACAGCTATTTTTAAAAAAAAGATCCTAAGATTAAAAACAAAATTCCTTCCAGGCTGTTACCTAGACATTAAGCAATATTCTTTGAAAACAGTTCTTCAATAAAACCAACTAAATGCACTATCTCCACCTCAATCAAAAGAATGCCACAATAGCTGTGTTGAAGGCCTTATTCTAATTAAGGGGGACCGTATTTGTACCATTCTTTTAAAGTACTAGTCTGGTAGTTTAATTCTAAAAGGAAAACAGCTTTATCTGAATGCCAGTTCTCTGAAATTAATTCATTAATATGAAAATACAACATTAAGATGTAAATACAACTATATGACAACAATTTGACTTGATTTCACTTTAAAAATAAAAATCCATTGTAGCATAAAAGTAATATATCTAATGTATGCAACATAAACCTGTATAGCTGATTATATAAAAGATTTTTTGGATGGAAATTTTTAGAAAATGAATTAGAACATTTTTTTTTTTTTAAGACAGGATCTTGCTGTCACTCAGGCTGAAGTGTAGTGGTGAGATCATGGCTCACTACAGCCTCAATCTCTCAGGCTCAATCCTCCCACCTCAGCCTCTCGAGTAGCTGGGACTACAGGAATACCCAGCTAATTTTTAAATTGTTTGTAGAGATGGGGTCTCCCTATGTTGCCCAGGATGGTCTTGAAACCTTAGGCTGAAGTGATTCTCCCACCTAGGCCTCCCAAAGTTCTGGGATTACAGGAGTGAACTCTGCCTGGCCAGCACACAATATTAATACAGCACTTCAGAAACAAATATATGCCTCAAAGCATAAATTAATAATTCAAGAACACATTCTTAAAACTTTATTAAATCACCAACTCTCTAATTTTATAAGCTAAAGAAGATTCTATACTAATATCTTTGTATTATATTAAAATTTGAGTCATTAGGCTCATTTTTAGAGACTATGGATAGTATATTGAATTAGATTTTCCAAATAATAGAAATGTACACTTTTAAACATTTTAACATGACGCTAAACATTTTTAGTAGAAATCTTTCTAAAATTCATTCTTTATAACCATAGAAAACCATTTGTAGTTCACACAATTTAACTTTCTTCTGGCGATCAGCAGAAATCCCACGTTTTTCCTAATGGGCAATAACTTTTGAGTCCCCTAATATTGCCGACTAACCCGCATGGCCTCGTATAAATTTTTTTTTTTTTTTTTTTTTTTT
>NW_016107561.1:3338708-3354634 GCF_001604975.1 Cebus imitator
GTGATCCACCCGCCTCGGCCTCCCAAAGTGCTGGGATTACAGGCTTGAGCCACCGCGCCCGGCCTCGTATAAATTTTTTAACATCACCTCATGAAAATATGCACCACATCTCTCCACACCATCCCAGCCCTACACTGCTTCTATACTTTTTAGAGGCTTTACATTCCCAGAGATTCTTTTTTCATCTCAATAATAGGTTGGTGACACAGCAATATAGGAGATAATTCTCAAGAGGGTAGACTATAAAGGAAATTTTTCCCATGTTATAAGTAAAATAAATATTATTGATAAAAACTTTCAATAGGCTGGGTGCAGTGGCTCACACCTGTAATCCCAGCACTTTGGGAGGCCAAGGTGGGTGGATCACCTGAGGTCAGGAGTTCAAGACCAACCTGGCCAACATGGTGAAATCCTGTCTCTACTAAAAATGCAAAAAAATAGCTGGGTGTGGTGGCACGTGCCTGTAATCCCAGCTAGTTGGGAGGCTGAGGCAGGAGAATTGCTCGAACCCGGGAGGTGAAGGTTGCAGGGAGGCAGACGTTGCAGTGAGCTGAGATCGCGCCACTGTACTCCATCTTCGGCAACAGAGCAAGACTCTGTCTCAAACAAACAGACAAAAAAGACTTTAAATCACTGGTTCCTAATCTATTTTTAGTTATATCGGATCTCTCAAGATCTGGTAAAAATCATGGGCACTTTCCTCTACTTACAAACAACAACAACACAAATTTTGTGTACAACATCCCAGTGCTATTGAAACCTCTAAAGTTTACTAACAGGCCTGCAATAAGCCCAAAAACATCAGACAGGGATTTCTGTTTTGTTCACTGCTATATTTGAAGTACATAGGATAGTGCCTGATACATAGAAGGTACATACTCAGTAAATGTTTAGTGCAAGACTGAGTAAATAAATGAATTTGTGTAGAAGAATATTCACTACAGCATTGCTCCTACTGGCAAAAAAATCAGAACTAACCTAAAGGTTACTCATAGGGAAATAGTTAAGTAAAACTGTGGTACATTCATACTGGTAAATAATATGTGGAAATTAAAGAGTGCAAATATATCCATACCGACTTAGAAAACTCTCTAAAATATACTGTTAAAAATAAAACAATTTCAGAAATGTATGAATACATATGAATGTCTATATAAAGTAAAGTAGTTCTTGTTAAAAAAGAAAATCTGGAAGGTTACACACTAAACTGATAATAGTAGCAACCTCTAGGGCAGCAGTTCTCCAGGTGTGGTTTGGAGAGTCCTGGGGTCCCTAGGATGTTTTTGGGGTCCACTAAGTCAAAATTATTTTCATAATAATACTAAGATATTATTTGGCTTTCTACCTCTTATTCTACAATGGGCTATTTTAGAAGTGACATGACATGACACGTCGTATAGCAAGAGACTTGAATGTAGAAGCAGACATGAGAATGTAGCTCTCTTACTAAGGTACAAATTAACTGGTAAAAATGTGAAGCAATGCCATTCTTCCCTTTCAATTATTTTTGTTTTAGAAAATATGGCCAGGCACGGTAGCTTGCACCTATAATCCCAGCACTTTGGGAGGTTGAGGTGGGTAGATCACTTGAGGTCAGGAATTCGAGACCAGACTGGCCAACATGGTGAAACTCCATCTCTACTAAAAATACAAAAATTGCCAGGCCCGGTGGCGCGTGCCTGTAGTCCCAGCTACTCGGGAGGCTGAGGTGGGAGGATTGCTTGAGCCCAGGAGTTCTGGGCTGTAGTGCGCTATGCCAATCGTTGTCCGCACTAAGTTCGGCATCAATATGGTGACCTCCCAGGAGTGGGGGACCACCAGGTTGCCTAAGGAGGGGTGAACCGGCCCAGGTCAGAAACAGAGCAGGTCAAAACTCCTGTGCTGATCAGTAGTGAGATCGCGCCAGTGAATAGCCACTGCACTCCAGCCTGGGCAACATAGCAAGATCCCGTCTCTAAAAAAAAAAAAAATTAACAGGGCATGGTGGTGCATGCCTGTAATCTCAGCTACTCAGGAGGCTGAGGCAGGGGAATTGCTTGAACCTGGGAAGTGGTGGTTGCAGTGAGTTGAGATCATGCTCCTGCACTGCAGCCTGGGTAGCAGAACAAGACTCTGTCTCAAAAAAAAAGGAAAAGAAAATATTGTTCTTTTTCATTAAAAAACATCATGTTAACAGGTAATAGGTAAATTATTGTTAACTTTAAATGAATACTAAAACAAATTCAGTTTAATGTCTAATAGTTAATATTAACAGATGTTAACTCACTAAACAAAAGCCTTTTAAAAGTTTCTCAATAATTTTTCAGTGTGTACTGGTGTCCTGAGACAAAAATTTTGAGAGCTTTTATGCTCAAGAGAGAGTTAAGCATTTTTAGGATTAAGAGGGAATGACAGACTTTTGCTTTATCTGTATAGTTTAATATTTATAACCAAAATATATTTGTGTGTTACTTATATAATTACAAATATAAATACAATGATCCTTCAATGTACAATTGTCTGTATTAACAATGTTTATTTTCATTACAAAGTAGAGTACTCATGTGAAGCAGTTTTCTGATTTCCAGCTGCAACCTCTCAGAATGCAGTTTCTATGGACTAAGGCTACTTAAAAGTTAATAAAAGGTCAATCCTAGATACAGCTATGAAACCTTCAGGGTTCTCTTCAGGCCCCAGCTTAGTTCTCCAGCCTATTAATTCTTCCCCTCCCTGGAGGCACCTTTCCAACATCAGGGCCTCTGCTTGTCCATGCCCCTTGCTTTCTACCAAAACAAGGAAGGATCTGACACAATCTATTTTCGGTTGGTTGATTTCATGAAATATATTCATACAAAATCATGCCAAACAGCTTTTTAACATTTAAGCTTATCATCTCTAATTACGTAGTGAGATGCTTTCTTCATCAAGAAATTCCTATTTCCACTGATCAGGGTTAGGGATGTTTCTAGGCCTGAGGGGTTTGGAAATTCACGGTAAGTCTACTGGACTGATCTCTGAAGAGAGGAATGACACTCTGTAGAATGACTGTTAGTGGAGGGAAGAGGAAGAGGGCAATCATTCTCTACAGATGGCTGTCTCTTGGAAGCCTAGTTCTAGAAAATGCTAGGAGCAGAGGGATGGGGAAAGAGGAAGGCAGAAGCAATTTAAGCTGGGCATCTACCTCGGTCCTGGTACTTTACACCCTTTATCTCTTTAAATATTTATAGCCACCTGAGGTGAGTAATATTTGCATTTTTAAAAGAAGTAAGTGCTTAAAAAGGTAAGTAAATTACTCAAATTTCCCTGTCTAGTAAATAGACAGGAAGGATCCAAGTTACTCCTGTTGGACACCAATGTCCTACTGTCCTACCCTGTCACTGTACCATGCTGACTTCTTAGATATTACTCACTGACTGGCTAGGGCTCTTTCGAGCTTTCTCCAGCCTTAATTGGAGTACAGCACCCTGTCCTACCTTCTCTAGCCTTGATTTCACCCTAGGCTTGAGAACATACATTCTCTCCTTTCTGCTTCATATGGCACTGTTTGGGGGTAGTTGTTGGTAGTAATACTACAGGTTCCCCTATGTATCCCCTTTTCTTCCTATAATATGGAATACTCTAAGGCCCTTTTTACACCTAACACTGGATTTGAAGATTCTGATGGAGTTGTATGTTTAGAAACTTCCCTTCTTATTAACTATGATACATTTTTTGAGCTACTTTTTTAGATAACAGTAAAAAATTATACATTTCTACCTTGTATCAATTAAGATGTGTTATACCAACTAAACATTGTCAATCAGAGCTTTTCCATTAAAAAAAGAAAAAAAAAGGAGAGAAACAGTGCCATAAAACCATGAACACATATAGTTTTCTATCTTTAAAATGAAAAGAAGTTATTTTTGAACTATGTAAGTAATGGGCAACTTGATTAACTTGATAGTTACCACAGTCAGAGTATTAAAGCCAGCTCTCCCAAGCAGATGTCCTAGGTCATTGACAGCAGTGAAAGGAGAAATGTGTGGAGAAAATCCTCCTTCCCTTTCCATCTCTGCTAACTGTAAGGAACACCGAAGTTCATAGAGTGTGTCGCCTCCAAACATGGCACCAATAAATACTCCATCTGGTTTTAAAACATAATGAATCTGTAATAAATACGATAACATGATTCAAAATTGTACACATATAAATGTTAAAAATAAATATATAGTGTCTAATCAACATTTTATGACTACCATTCTTATTCTGCCAAATTAATAATCAGATAATTTAATAAATAACATCCAATGCAACCAGCTGTCAGAAAATCATGATGCATACATAATATAGTTGGAAAGACAACTATAAATCCACTAATAATATTAATGCCTACAAAAATGTTGTATGTTTTCAGGTTTTCTAATCGGTACAACTTAGTTTTATAATCAGAAAAATACTGAAAGAAAAAAATTTTAATTGGGATAGGCTGCAAAAATCACAAACAGGCCAGTATCTATGGCCTCTGAAATGTCATTTTCTAACAAGTTTCATCAAGATAGGGAGTCTATTACCCCTCTCCTTGAATCTTGGCTGGCCTTGTGACTTGCTTTGGCCAAAAGAATGCAGTGGAAGTGACAGTGTGCCAGTTCCAAGTTTAGGGCTCAAATGTGTTGCATGCTTCCACCTGCTCTCTTGGAGCCCAGCCCAGCCACGATGTGAGAATAAGTCTGAGCTAGCCTAGTGGAGGAGGAGAGATGTGGAGCAGAGATTAGCCAGCTGTGCACGCCGAGGCCCTCCAAACCAGCCAGCTCCCAGACAATCTGGCAGCTGATCACAGACACATGGATGAGCCAAGCCAGACCCAGATTTCGTAACCAAATCCAGCCCCAACTGCCAACCCACAAAATCGTAAGCTACATAGTTGTTAGAAGCCATCAAGTTAGGGTGCCTTATTATGTAGAAAAAGCTACAGAGAAATCATTATGAGTCACAGCCTTAACCTAGTAACACATTCGTTTTCTTTTGAAAGAAGTAATTTATTTTCCAGCTTTAAAACAAAACCAAGTTTTAACTGGTAAGTTAAGAAAAATAATGGCCGGAGTGAATTCCAGAATCACAAGTTTTGCTTACTCTCTTAGACTACCAGCTGTAATTAAACTCTGACTATTCTCAGCTATGAGGACCATTGTAGGAAAAGGTAGATTCTGAAGGAAACCAGAATCCAAATCACAGTAGGCTCTTCTAAAAAAGCACTGTCTTAAATTTATATCTGATATATCATGAAGCAATTAAAAGCATTATTACGTAAATAATTTGTAAAACCTTCGGTTCCTTCCCTTCTTCTCCTTTTGTGTTACTTCCTCTTCATGTTATCAGACTCTACTAAACCAAGTACGTAAGACTTAGTCCTCAGCAGTCTGCAGCCCTCATCTTCCTCAGATGGCTTACCAACTCCCGTCATTTCACAATGACCACTTTCCAATCTCTATGTTCAGCTTGGCCATCTTCCCAGAAGTCTAAAATCATCTTCAACTCCCTATTCCCTGGACATTTGTCTCTAAGCATACTTACCACCCCCTGCTCCCTCCAGCCCCCACAAGGAAAACACATATTTATCAAATCAGTTCCCTTCTCCAACTGCCATATTTCTATTACTATTTTCTAGTCCCTTTATCTGATTATTAACATTCTTTCCCCTACTTTGACTAATCTAGACTCAAAACTTTAAAGTGAGCTTTGGCTCCTCCCTTTGGTCTTTAAATCTAACCAGCCACCAAACTGTTGATTTTTTCTTTGTGGAGTCCTAATTACTCTTCCTTTTAACTCCTACCATTACCACCTAGGTTTAGTTTATCTCATGCTTGGACCACTGAAACAGTCTCCCTTCAATTTAAACTTCTCCAGGAATCAGTTTCTTTTCTTTTTTTTGAGAAGGAGTCTCTGTCGCCCAGGCTGGAGTGCAATGGTGCCATCTCAGCTCACTGCAGCCTCCGCCTCCTGGGTTCAAGAGATTCTCCTGCCTCAGCCTCCCTAGTAGCTGGGATTACAAGCACCTGCCACCATCCCTGGCTAATTTTTGTATTTTTAGTAGAGGCAGGGTTTCACCGTGTTGGCCAGGCTGGTCTTAAACTCCTGACCTCAAGTGATCCACCCCTCTTGGGCTCCCAAACTGATGGGATTACATGTATGAGCCACTGTACCCGGCCCAGGCATCAGTTTCTAATCAGCAAAATAAATACATCTCGCAGAGCTATTTAACACAAATGTAAAACAGAGCACAATAACTGGAAACTAGAAAATCGTATGTGTTCAGATATGGCCATTATTATTTTGCCCACCAGCTTTGTAATTATGTTATTTTCCTCTTCAAAGTTCTCCAGTGGCTCTGAATTGCATCAACCCCAAATTCCTTAACCTGACACTCAAGTACCTCCTAAATCCTGTCCCAATACATCACACCTCATTTCCCAGCACTATACTAGTCCCCCAAACAGGTTTCCTCTTTGTTCCTTCATGCTGATGAGGCTCTTGTACCTCTCCACCTATTCTGTGATTCTGCCTTCTTAGAATGCCTTCCCAATCCAAGTCTTACCTACCCCTAAGGCCTTGTTCAAGTACTTTCCTCTTGAAGCTTTTCTACACCACTTCACGCCACAGTAATCTTGTTCTCTCCTTTGAACACATACTTTTTACCTACCTCTCACCTATTTATTGATAAGTGTCACAATAAAAATTTACCTAGCACTCTCTGAGTTTAAGACATGGGAAAATATAAATATAAATAAGTAGGTTCCTACTCACAAAAAGTTTATAGGCAATTAAGGGCTAGAAGAAATCTACACAGAAAATGTCTTATGATATCAACATTATCTTGCACAGTTCCTAAGCTTTTCATAAATATTTAAAACTTATCTCTACAATTAGATTTCTTAAATTCTGAGGGAAAGGAGAGTTGCCCAATGTACTACTAATATATCAAGTGGCACCAGGTGATTCCACTGATTCCATTCTCCAACTGTCAGCCCTACAAGTAAATAGTTTGTGAAATCTGAAACATCTGTAGGTTTCTAACAATAAAGAAAATAATACAGGATAGTTGAATGAACGTAAGTTTTCTTACCTGCTCAAGTGCTCTAGGAAGGTCATTCACCCAGTGCAAACTAAAGTAAGAGAATATAGATTTGTTTTAGCTTAATTGGCACAATTAATTAGTAAAATTATCACCAGTATAACCCATAAAAAGGTGTTAAACTTCAAATTTTGAAATTGCCTATCAAAATCCACTAACTATATTCATACACATTTCAAAATTATAAATATTCCTAGAGGGCCAGGTATGGTGGCTCACGCCTATAATCCTAGCACTTTGGGAATCCAAGGCAGATGGATCACCTGAGGTAAGCAGTTCGAGACCAGGCTGGCCAATATAGCAAAACCCCATCTCTACTAAAAATACAAAAATTAGCTGGACGTGGTGGCTCATGCCTGTAACCCTAGCACTTTGGGAAGCCAAGTCGGGTGGATCACTTGATGTCAGGAGTTCAAGACCAGCCATGTTGAAACCCCGTCTCTACTAAAAATACAAAAATTAGCCAGGTGTGATGGCACTTGCCTGTAATCCCAGCTACTTAGCAGGCTGAGGAAGGAGAATCACTTGAACCCAGGAGGTGGAGGTTGCAGTGAGCTGAGATCACACCACTGTACTCCAGCCTACACAACAGGAGTGAGACTCCATCTCAAAATTAATTAATTAATTAATTAATTAAATAAGTAAATAAATATTCCTAGCGGAAAACCTTCCTTGTGTCACACCAGAAAATTCCCCATGTCAATATATCACTTTGCTTAAGTAAAAGAATCTAGTATGATTATTTTCTAATTCTTCATCACTGAATTATGTAAAAGTCATTTGTACTTAGGCATTTTATCTAAACAGTATTATTCTGAGACCTTATTTGTAAAAAGTAGTAAAAATGCTCAAAGCATATCAGTTAAATCAATTAAGCTACAGAAATATAGTATTATTCCAAGCCAGATTTTCTTAGAAAAAAGAATTATTTGCAGACCTAAATTTTCTCAAGGCAAATAGCATAATTCATCAAAAGCTTGATTCTGTGAGTTTTCCAATTAACATCTAATTTTTTAAAAAGTCGATTTTTAAGACTTTATTTTTAATTATATTTTAGAGCAGTTTTAGGTTTACAGCAAAATTAAGAGGAAGGCACAGAGATTTTTTTACATCCTCCTATTCCCACACATGCATGGCCTCCCCTATTATCAGTATCTCCAGAGTGTACATTTGTTACAACTGATGAACCAAACTGACATGTCATTTCCCCCAAGTCCGTAATTTACATTAAGGTTCACTCTTGGTGGTGTATATTCTAAGGGTTTGGACAAATATATAATGTCATATATCCTATATTATAACAGTATCATAGAGTAGCTTTACTGCCCTAAATATCCTCTGTGCTTCACCTGTTTATCCTTCCCACATACCATCCCTGGCAATCACCAATCTTTTTACTGTCTCCAGAGTTTACTTTTTCGAAATATCACAGTTGGAATTACACACTGTATAGCCTTTCAGATTAGCTTCTGTCATTCAGTAATATGCATTTAAGTTTTCTCCATATCTTTTAATGGCTTGACAATTTCTTTTTAGTGCTGAATATTCTGTTGTTTGGATATAACAAAGTTTATCCATTCACCTAATGAAGGATATCTTGGTTGCTTCCAAGTTTTGGCAATTATGAATACAGCTGCTATAAACATTTGTGTGCAGGTTTTTGCATAAACATAAGTTTTCATCTCTTTTGGGTAAACACCAAGGAGCTGGATTGTATGGTAAGAGTATGTTTAGTTTTGTAGGAAACCACTGAACTATCTTGCAAAGTGCCTGTACTATTTTGTATTCCCACCAATAATGAACTCCACATCCTTACCACCATTTATTACTGTTGTCAGTGTCCTGGATTTTGGCCATTCTAGTAGGTATGTGGTACATCCATTTTTTTTTTAAGGTAGTGAAAATAAACAAAAACCAGAGCTATATATACTGAAATTTAATAAATCTCTTGAATTTTCTTTCTTTTTTTTTCGAGATGGAGTCTTGCTCTGTTGTCTAGGCTGAAGTGCAGTGGCACAATCTCGGCTCACTGCAACCTCTGCCTCCCAGGTTCAAGCAATTCTCATGCCTCAGCCTCTGGAGCAGCTGGAATTACAGGTACACGTCATGACACCTGGCTAATTTTTGTAGTTTTAGTAGAGATAGTGTTTCACCATGTTGCCCAGGTTGATCTCAAACTCCTGGCCTCAAGCGATCTGCCCACCTTGGCCTCCCAAAGTACCAGGATTACAGGCATAAGCCATTGCGCCTAGGCCTTGAATTTTCTTTTGATTCTACTCTCACTTACAGTGTAGTCATGTGTGACAGTAAAAGTCATATTCTCAGTCTCTGCAGAGTATGGTCACACTTTCCTGTAGAATTGCATCCCCTTATGCTGAGTTCCGGGATAGAATTGAATGCCCATTTCAAACCATACTGTGTTAAGCTCGTATTTATCATTCTTAAGGCTTTCAACAAGTATTAGATACTTTAAAAACTAAGGAGGTCATATTATAGCTCTGTCATTCTTATGGGAAAACTGAAAGTAACATAATTAGTTACTTGCAAATAGCAAGCAGATGAGCTAACATAAAAACTCAGGTTCAAAACCTTTATGACATAAATGATCTATTTATAACATATGGTTTTTAAAAAGTGGATTACCAACCTTAAACTGCTAACCACCAGGTCAAATGTATTTTCTCTGAAGGGAAGGAATTCTTCATCAACTAAAACGCTGACAGTAGGAATTTCTGTTTCTAAGGAATTTTTCTAACAGTAAAAAAACAAAAGATCAAAACCACATTTATGTAGACTCTCAATTAATAATAACACAATCACTGTTAAATTGAAGTCAATGATCTATTTACTTGGCAGTTTCTACCCGCCTTCCCAAAGGTGGCACAGAGAAGGCACCCAAAAAGCATTTCTTAAATGACTTAACATCAGCCAGAAAAAAACGGCTAACTAGTTGAAACAATATAAACAGGATACCCACCTCACACCAAACAAATTTCAGAAGGCCGAAAGTTTGGCTGGGCATGGTGACTCACTCCTATAATCCCAGCACTTTGGGAAGCCAAGGCGGGCAGATCACTGAAGATCAGGAATTCAAGACCAGCCTCGCCAACATAATGAAACCCCATCTCAAATAAAAATACAAAAATTAGCTGGTTGTGGTGGCATGCACCTGCAATCTCAGCTACTCGGGAGGCTGAGACAGGAGAATCACTTGAACCTAGGAGGCAGAGGTGAGCCAAGATTGTGTCACCATGCTCCAGCCTGGGTGACAGAGCAAGACTCTGTCTCAGAAAAAAAAAAAAAGGCTGAAAGTTTTAGTTAAATAACTGAAGTAATAGATAAAATACGGGTGGACAGGACATTATTTTACCCTTCGATGAAAAAGCCTAGGTAAACATAGCAGCCAGAAACTGTAAAGGAAAAGACTGATATATTTGATGATAAACTAATTAAACATTTCTTTTTTTTTTTTTAAGATGGGGTTTCACCGTGTTGGTCAGGCTGGTCTTGAACTCCTGACCTCAGATGATCCACCTGCCTTGGCCTCCAAAGTCCTTGGATTACAGGCGTGAGCCACCACGCTCGGCCAAAAATTTCTATTAATACAAAACAATAAACAATGTAAACAACTGAGGAAAATATTTACAACATATATAATGAAGGATTAATATCCCTAAAAACCAAGCTCTTACAAATCACCTAGAATAAGAACACATGACAGCTAAAGTAGATGAAGGACAAGGTGCAGCCATGTCACAAAATTATTTACAAAATTCACAAGAAATACCAATAGTCAAAAGACATTGGTAGCTGTCAGATTGACGAAGACAAAAAGACTGGCCCAGTGTTGCCAAAGCAAAGGAGTAAAAAGTACCTTTTTCATCGTCCAAACTTTCTAAGGACAGTTTGAAGATGTATGTCAAAAATTTTTAAATGAACATCAAAATGAATCCATAAATTCTGCCTCCAGGACTTTATACCCAGGGAAAAACTAAATCAAACATATAAAGTTGTTTCACATAAGGATGTCCACTGCAGTGTTGATTATTAAGAAACTAGAAATGTAACTGCCTTTCAATAGAAAGTTTAGCTAAATAAACTATGAAGTATTCATATATTAGAATACCATGTAGCCATTTAAAAAGATGATATATGACATATCTGTACAAATTCACTGACAAAAAAATGACGTGCTGTAAATAACATGGAATATTAGCATAGTAATGGTCATAAACAATTGTGTGTGGAGGTGGGGACAGTTATGTCACAAATATAGAGACCAACTGACACCAATGGTTGCCTCTGAATGGTGGGACTAGAGGTGATTTTTCCTTTGTCCTTGATATTTCTTGTATTAGTTCCTTTTTATGTGTCAGAAAAGAAAGCTAGTTTGAAGAAAATAAAAATGAAGAAATAAAGTACGAAGAAAATCATGAGATTAGAAACCGAAAGTGTTAAAAAGCTACCTACCAAAGCATTTTCTGCAATGTCGGCTTGGAAAAACTTTCCAACAGTTTCCTGAAATGGAATAACTAAAGCTGAAACAAGCAAATCCAGTAACAAACAATTGCTTTACATTTCTAAAGGTAAAAGTATTAATTATAATTAATTACACTTATAAATATTAATAATAAGTATTTATGTTTTATAATTTTATATTTATAATTAATTATAAGTATTAATTATAATTTTCAGCTTTGTAAGGGTATTTTTCACATAAAACCAGTATGGTACACAAATACTTTTAGTAACACATATCTTTTGCTATATTTAATTATATGTAATAAAACAGAGAACATGAATATGCAGATTCAACATCCTGAATTTACTAAACTAGGAGAGGGCTTCTGTATTAACTTTTACATAGCATAACATGCTAAGAGCCAGTTTCCCCATCTTGTGCCACAAAGGACCCTCAGTGCATTTCCTGCCTTTTAGTTGTTCATTCATGGAGTTTACAGAGTAATGAAAGACTTCCAGACACAAAGGCTTAGGGTGGGGCTTAAGTGGTTGCATTTTCCCTGTTTCATCTACCCTCTCTTCCTTCCAAAAAGAAAGGAGACTGGGCTATTTCCGTACTAGAAAAACACTTTCCCTTCAGCTCTCTTTTCTCCAGGATCCTGCTCCCCTATCTCCATCTATCAATCTTTAATCTCTGTCTTGCCTCCTTTCTTCACCTTAAAACATGCATAAGCTTTCCAATTATCAAAAATCTCCTCCGTCTAGGCACCTTCTGGTTGTTTGGTTTATAATCCACAACTCTACTTCTTCCTAAATTCTTTCTCTCCATTCTGAGTATCTCTTTGCTTTCACTGCACTCCTAACACTATCTGCAGTCTCTGCTCACTACTCTGTCTGGCTTCACCTGACCTCTTTGAAGCACAGCATTGTCAACAGCCTCCTAGAAGCTTCTTTAGAAACTTCTATTGTGGCTGCCCTCCTCTATTAGAGAAGCCAATCCTTTTTTACTTTATCCACACCCACTTCCCTGCCCCCCAACTTGGAAAGGGATCTCCCCTACCACAAAAACTCTACCATTACTTAGTCACTGCAGATTATCTGAGGGCAACTGGTATGCAAGTCAATGTTTAAATACGGGTTCTCAAAAAAAAGAAAGCAAAGAAAAGAAAAAGAAAAAAGAAAGAAAAGGAAGTGCCCTGTTTGCCAATGTCCATGAAGCACTCAAACAACAGTGGATTTCATGCTACCAACATGATGTTGCTAAGTACGGAGCTGGGAAGAGATGTGCTCAATGGCTCTCATGAGCCAGCTCTAGCACACTCCTGTGAAGGGTGAAGAATTAGATCAATAGGACCATCTATCACCGTCTCTCACTTGAAAATTTAGACTAAGAGACTTCAAGATAGTAGCAGAGTTCCCTGGAGTTGGAAGAGCATTTAGACTTCAGGATGAAGGCAGTGGTATGCTGGCTCTTGGTGGGGGACTCCTTTGTAGCATTTGCCAACTTCCATGGTATAAATATTCCCACTAGGGCTGATGTCAAGCTATCAATACAATGTCACAGAACAAAGGTTGGGAAGAGATGCTAACGAATGGCTCTCATAGGCTGGTCTACGCTAGCTTCAGCTCACCACTGGGTATAGGGTATTCATACGGAACCACACACAATGTTGAACACTACTAGGGATAGACTACAGGGAGTAAAAAGAATGAAAGCAACCAGACAGCATTCATGTAATACCAGAGTGCATGTGAACAAGAGGAATGTTATTCCGGTGTTTCAAAATTCCCATCTCTTGTGAGGCCTGACTCTACTTCTGGATCCCTGAGTTACATAGGAGCCCCTCTGTAACAAATGTCTCTGTGTTTAAACTGGCTTCAGTGCATTTTCACTTTCAACAATCAAGTTACCTTACTAAGATACTTTCCATCTTACTATTCCTGGCATCTTTGTTGGCTCCTCCTCTTTCTACCAACCCTAAGTAAAATTGCAGAAGGTTCCTTGATATATTCTTGCTGCAAAGAGCTTACCTATTTCTTTTCATTTTTCTTTTTTTAGTAGAGACAGGGTTTCACCATGTTGGTCAGGCTGGTCTTGAATTCCTGACCTCAGGTGATCCACTTGCCTCGGCCTCTCAAAGTGGTGGGATTACAGGTGTGAGCCACCACCCCCGGCTGAACTTACCTATTTCTATGGCTTCAGTTGTCACTTCTGAAAAAGACTTCCAAAAAAAACCATAGCCTGCCTTTGACAGATTTACCTTGTCTCACTTCTTACCAAGCTTTCGCAATGGGTTTTATTGACCATATTTTATAGAAACTGAGGTCTAGAGCAATCGATTGGTCCAAGGTTCAAGGGCACAAGACAGTGGCAGAGCTGAAGTCTGAAGCCCTATCTGACTTCAAGTCAATCAGTGCTCTTAA
The DNA here is from genome assembly GCF_001604975.1 of Cebus imitator. NCBI lineage: Eukaryota > Metazoa > Chordata > Mammalia > Primates > Cebidae > Cebus > Cebus imitator. Next base: position 3,352,681 of record NW_016107561.1, read on the forward strand.
CCTCAATATCCTAATTCCAGTTCCACATTTCCAACTACCTGCCAGCTATTAATACTAACATATTCCACTGTCACCTCAAACTCAAATATCTAAAATAGGAATGATCCCATGCTCCTTGCCATATCACATCCCCTGACTTTTTCCAGTCACAAAAGGTATAACTTTAACTCTAAAGTTATCTTGCAATAGTCATTTAATAAATCTTCATTGTGATTTAGGTACTAGGATTTAGTGGTGATCAAAAATGAGCAAATCCGATAAGAAAAAATATACTAAATATACATCAGGAGCTTGCAAGTACTATGGAAACAAATAAAGCAACTAGTCAGCAGAGAGCAGGGCCACTATTTTCTAAAGCACTCACCGGAGGAATCTTTGATGCGGCCAGCTGAGTAAAAATCTGACAGGGAAGAGCATAGAGAAAAAGAGCAATGCAAAGCCCTGGCCTATTTGAGAAACTGCAAGGAGGCCAGGATTGCTGAAAAGTTGGAAGTGAAAGGAAGAAGACAGGACCAGAGACATGATTAAAAAAAAACAGAGTCCTGAGGGTCTTATGGATTAGGACTCTGGATGACTACTAAGTTAGATGAGAAACTAACAGTTCTGGGCAGAGGACTAACAATGATTTGATTTGTGTTTTAAGAGGATTACTTTGCCAGGAGAACAGACTGTCAGGGACAAAGGTAGACACAGGGAGACCAATAGAAGGTTACTACAATAATCTAGGCAAGAGGTGATGGTAGCTGGACAACATGGTGATGGGGAAGGTGGCAAGAAGAGGTAGAGTTTGGTTATATTTTGAAATGAAATAAAAGCTGCTGATGGATTTGATGTGAAAGAGAAAGAAATAAGAGAAATCAATAAAAATGTTTTTGGCCTGAGTAACTGAAAGAACAGATTTGCTTGCCTACCATATCTGATCAGTCATCAAGTTCTGTTGATGCTTCTAGGTCTCCCATACATCTCATCATTTATATGTGCTGGCTCTTAATGGGTAGCAGGACTTTATTTCTCACTCCTGTAATGTCTTTAACACAGCCTTCTAATGGGTTTGTTTCTCTGTCCTTTTGCATCTTCAATCTTTCTTGAACGCCATCCCCAAATCAATTTTCCTTAAACATCACTAGATCACACCCTACAGCATTCTACCTCTGTGCCTTTCCTCCTGCCATGTCCTGACTTCCAAAGCCAGGAACCACCGACTCAAATTCTTTCAAATCCAGGTCAGATTCTGTGCCCTCTGAGAAGCCTTGACCACGTGAATCCCTACTGATTTTTCTTTTTCCTTAATTCCTGTTGTACTTTAATAAGTGCACCATTTCTATGGCATTTACTATTACCATTAACAGTGTTTTAAAAGCCTCACCATGCCCTTCCCCACCCTGGCCCAAGTGTATGTTTTTATCAAAGCAGATTTTATGTAGAAATTTCACTTTATGGCCAGGAGTGGTGGCTCACGCCTGTCTCCCTAGCACTTTGGGAGGCCCAGGCAGGCGAATCACTTGAGGTCAGGAGCTCAAGACCAGCCTTGCCAACATGGTGAAACCACATCCTACCAAAAATAGAAAACTTAGCAGGGCATGGTGGTACACCTCTGTAACCCCAGCTACTTGGGAGGCTGAAGCAGGAGAATTGTTTGAACCCGGGAGGCAGAGGATGCAGTGAGCTGAGATTGTGCCACTGTACTCCAGCCTGAGCACAGAGTGAGACTCCGTCTTAAAAAAAAAGAAAAAGAAAAAGAGGCCGGGCGCAGTGGCTCAAGCCTGTAATCCCAGCACTTTGGGAGGCCGAGGCGGGTGGATCACGAGGTCAAGAGATCGAGACCATCCTGGTCAACATGATGAAACCCCGTCTCTACTAAAAATACAAAAAATTAGCTGGGTATGGTGGCGCGTGCCTGTAATCCCAGCTACTCAGGAGGCTGAGGCAGGAGAATTGCCTGAACCCAGGAGGC
>NW_016107562.1:0-44149 GCF_001604975.1 Cebus imitator
TTAGAAAAACCTCTTTTCCAACTAAGTTTAAACTTTCTTTTGCTCTCCAGCAGTCCCACTGGCATCTGATAAGATAAACTCAGTATAAAGGACAGAAGTCTCTCACCCCAGAGCTTTGTTTTGTTTTTAAAATTTTGAGGGGAGAGCAGAGGTTAGCTATGAAGAAATATTTTTCATTTCTTGATTTCTTTTAATTAACACATAATTGTATATGGTAAATGTCATATTTCAATACATGCGTACAATGTATAATGAACAAATTAGAGTAATTAGCAATTTCATCACCTCATATATTTATCATTTCCTTGTGTTGGGAACATTCAAAAGCGTCTCTTCTAGCTATTTAAAAATGTAAAATAAATCGTTAAGTTTAGTCACTCTATTGTGCTGCAGAATACTATAGTTTATTCCTGCGACTTGTCTGTAATTTCATATCCATTAACAAACCTCTCTCTATCCTCCTTCATCCTCTGCCCTTTCAGGCTTTAGTGACCATTGCTCTACTATGTACTTCCAGAAGATCAACCATTTTTAGGTTTCACATATGAGTAAGAGCAAATGCTATTTACCATTCTGTGCCTGGCTTATTTCACTTATTATACTGTCTTCCAGGCTCATAAATGTTGCTTTAAGTGACGGGATTTTGTTCTTTTTTAAGCTGAATAGTATTCCATTGTATACATATACTACATTTTCCTTATATATTCATCCACGGATGGACTTGAGTTGATGCCATATCTTGGCTTTTGTGAATAATGCTGCAATAAGTGTGGGATTGCAGAAATCTCTTAAACATACTGATTTCCTTTCCTTTGGATAAATACCCCAGTAGTGGGATTATTGGATCAAATGGTAGTTCTATATTTAGTTTTCTGAGGAACTTTCATGCTGTTTTCCATAATGGCTAGTTAACATTCCCACCAACAATGGATAAGACTTCTCCTTTCTCCACATCCTCACCAGCACTTATTATTTTTATCTTTTTGATAATAGCCATTCTAACTGGGGTAAGATGATATTTCGTTGTGGCTTGATTAGCATTTCCCTGATGATCAGTAATGTTGAAAATTTTTTCATGTACTTGTTGACCATTTGTATGTCTTCTTTTGAGAGATGTGTATATTAATCCCTTGCCAAATGAATAGTTTACAAATAATTCCTCTCATTCTTCAAGTTGTCTTTTTACTCTGTTGTTTCCTTTACTCTGAAGAAACTTTTTAACTTGATATAGTCTCATTTGTCTATTTTTGCTTTTGTTGCCTGTGCTTTTGAGTATTATAAAATCTTTGACATGATTAATCTCCTGAAGTGCTTTCTCAAATTTTCCTGTAGTTTTATAGTTTAGGGTTTTATATTTAAATCTTTGATTTGAGCCAGATAGTGTAATATGTCCAACTTTATTCTTTTTGCTCAGGAATTTTTTTGGCTGGTCAGGGTGTTTTGTGGTTCCATACACACTTTAGAATTGCTCTATTTCTGTGAAGAATGCCATTGGAATTTTGATTGGGATTGCATTGATTGTATAAATTGCTTTGGATAGAATTGTCATTTTAGCAATATTAATTTGTCCAATACATGAACATGGAATGTCTTTCCATTTTTTGTATGTCTTCTTCAATTTGTTTTATCAGTCTATTAAAAGTTTCTTTGTAGAGTCCTTTTATAACATTGGTAATATATATTTCTAGATATTCTATTTTTTGATAACTGTCGTGAATGGGATTGCTTTCTTCATTTCTTTTTCAGCTAGTTTATTGTTAGTGTGTACAAATACTGATTTTCACGTGTTAATTTCTGCGCATCCTGCAACATTATGGCATTTATCAGTTTTAAAAGTTTTTGGGTGAAGTGTTTAGGTTTTTCTACATAGGAGATTATATTTTCTGCACATAAAAACAAAACAGCTTGCTTCTTTTTAGTGTGGATGCACTTCATATCTTTCTCTTAGTTAATTACTCTGGCCAGGACGTCTAGTACTATGCTGAATAAAAGTGGTAGAAGTGGTCTTCTTTGTCTTGTTCTAGATTTTAGAGAAAAGGCTTTTCAGTTTTTCCTGTTCCGTATGATATTAGTGGTCTGTTTGTCACATATGGCTTTTGTCATGTTGAGGTGTGTTCCTTCTAAACCTAATTTGTTGAAAGTTTTTAATCTTGAAGAATACTGAGTTCTATCAAATGCCTTTCCTTTGTTTATTCAGATACTCATATGGTTTTTGTCATTCATTCTGTTGATATATCACATTTATTGATTTACATATGTGGAATCATCCTTGCATCCCTGGGACAAATTTCACTTTGTTATGCTATATAATCTTTTTGATGTGCTCTTGGATTTGGTTTGCTAAGAGTTTGTTGAGCATTTTTTGCATCTGTGTTCATCAGGAACATAGGTTATAGTTTTGTTTTTGTTGTTGTGTGTCCTTCTTTGGTTTTGGTGTCAGCATAGTGCCAGACTCATAAAATGAACATGAGCAATTTTTTGTCTTCACTTTTCAGTATAGTTTGAGAAGAACTGATATTAGGTCTTGTTGAGCAGTTTGGTAGAATTTAGCAGTGAGGTCATCTGGTCTTGGGCTTTTCCTTGCTGGAGGCTTTTTTTAAATCACTGATTTGATTTTGTTACTTGTTTTTTGTTTTTTTCAGGTTTTCTATTTTTTCTTGGTTTCGACTTGGTAGGTTGCAGGTGTTCAGAAATTTATTCAATTCCTCTAGGTTTTTCAATTATTGATTTGTAGTTGTTCATATAGTCTGCAATTATCTTTTGCATTTTTGTGGTATTAGCTATAATATTTGTTTCCAATTTATTTTGTTGGGTCCATCTCTTTTTTCTGTTTGTTTAGCTAGTGGTTTTTCAACTTTATCTTTAAAAAAAAAAACTTTTTCAATTGATTTTTTTTTTTGTATGTTTTTGATCTCTATTTCTGCTCTGATTTTATAATGTCTTTCTACAAAATTTGTGTTTGGTATATACTTGCTCTTCTACTTCCTTGAGGTACATAAATAAGTTGTTTATTTGAAGTCTTTCTACATTTTGGATGTAGATCTTTAGTCCTATAAACTTTTATCTTAATACTGCTTTGTTCTATCCCACATATTTTGCTATGTTATATTGCCTTTTTCATTTGTTTTCAACAATTTTTAAACTTTATCCTAAATTTTTAATTGTTCTATTGGGTATTCAGAAGCATGTTTAATTTCCATGTATTTGTACAGTTGTGAAAGTTCTTTTTATTTACTTTTAGTGTTATTTTATTGTGGTCTGAATAGATGCTTGATATAATTTGAGGTTTTAAAATTTATTAAGATTCTGTTTGTGACCTACCATATTCCATCCTAGAGAATGTTCCATGTGCTGTTGAAAAAAATGTATTCTGCAGCTATTGGATGAAATATTCTATAAATATTAGTTATGTTCATTTGGTCTATAGTTCAGTCTAACTCTAATGTTGCCGTGTTGACCAATGTGAGGTAATGTTTTCCATTTCTTAGTTTTCTTTCTTTGCCTAAAAGCATTTGATTTTATTGTCATTGTTCTTTGGAAAAAAATTTTAAGTATTGCTTGAATTTCTATAAAATATGTTAAGATAAAATTAATAATTAAAGGGCTTTCCTTTTTGAAAATTAATTTCATGTAGACAACTGCTTGTGAAACACCATATACATCTCACTAAGGAAGCAGCTTACAGACAGTGCATTCTGAAGCCATACAGGAAATATAATCACAAAAACTCTGCTGCCACCTAAAATACTAGAAAGAGCACCACTAGGGTGAAAAATCCTGTGACAACCACAAACACGTAACTATATCAGCGTAAACTATAAAATACATTAGTGAACCCAACATGTAGTACTGTAGACTTTATACAGATCATTGAAGATTTCTCTGAGACCAGTGGACCATTACATGTTCCAATCCTATACCAATAGTCTACTAGCAATACTGTTTTGTGTATTTAATGTAATCAATTTTCAGGGGTTTTCCTCTCCTTAGATTGAGTACTTTCAACTGATTTATCTTCTAGTTTACATATTCTTTTCTTTCACATTTCTAATCTACTATTGAGTCCACGATGACATTTTTTTGGTCATTTTTTCGTCACATTTTTGGCTTTTACAAAATAGCTTATATTTATTTGCTGAGGTTTTCTCATTTTAATTTGTTTCAAGAGAATTGGAAGTTGCTTGTTGAAGTATTTTTAGATCTTTGCTAGATAATTTCAACATGTGAGTCATTTCAGTGTTGCAATCTCTCGTCTTTTCTCATTGAAGTTGTAATTTTCTTCATTGGCATGCCAAGAGGGTTTCAGTCGTATTACATTATGAGACATGGGGTTCTATCTAATCTTTTTCTCATGGAGTCCCTTTGTCAGGTGTATTGTGCAGGTCCAAGTGTGAGTAAAAGTTTAGCTGACACTTCAGGGTAAAGAGAGTTAATTTTTTCATTAATATTTTCTTGAAGTAGGACAGACATTGAAAAAATTATTTTTTGTTCTGTTAGGTCACCTTTTCTATGAACCTTTGACTAGAAAAGTAGGCTTTCCTTGGGGTTTTCTATCCACCTAATGGTAGTTCCAGTTTACTAAATCTTTAGTGCCCTGTATAGAAAATATGGGAGGTAAAAGGAAAATCTCTATGGAACTCCTGTGTAATGATGCAGATAATTAATTAAAATATATTAAGAGGAGTTTTATACTATTGATGAGCTTTAAAATAAATTACAGATGCATACTTTGATTAAAATAAAATTGCTATCTAAAATAGAGTTACACTCATTCCTCTCTACTTCTTTCTGTGACAACTAAACATTACTTGACATAACTAAGCAAACAAAGTTAGAAAAACTCTGGAAGGTTGCAATAAGCAGGACTTCCTAGGGATTTTAGAATGTGTATATATGTGTTTACGGTAGAAGAATTTATTTTTCTTTGAGTTTATACCTAGTAATGGAATTGATGAGTCAAATGCTAATCCAATTTTTAATTTTTTGAGAAATCTCTAAACTGCTTTCCACAGTGGCATCAACAGCATATAGGGATTCCCTTTTTTCTACAGCCTTGTCAACATCCCTTTTTTTTTTTTTTTTTTTTTTTTTTTTTTTTTTTTTTTTTTTTTTTTTTTTTTTTTTTTTTTTTTTTTTTTAGCTATTCTGACAGGCATGAGAAGGTGTCTCATTGTGATTTTGATTTGTATTTCTCGGATGATTAGTGATATTGAGTGTTTGTTCATGTTTGTTTGCTGCGTGTATGTCTTCTTTTGAGAAATATCTGTTCATGTCCATGGGTATACATTGAAATTAAAGCATATGGCTAAGTTTGGTCAATGGAGGTGTACTTAAAAAGAATGGCACTCTGTCTTTTGATATAGTATTCTATATATGTAATTTAGAAATTAAAAAGTTCTCAGAAAGAAATAAAAACAGAAACACAGCATACCAAAATTTCTGGGATACAGCTAAAACATTGTTAAGAGGAAGTTTTATAGCACTAAGCACCTACTTCAAGAAGATGGAAAGGTCTCAAATTAACAATCTAGGATTGTACCTGAAGGAACCAGAAAAATAAGAATCAATCCCAAATCTAGAAGAGAAAAATATATAACTAAAGTCAGAGAACTGAAAGAAATTGAGAGTCAAAGTTCCATACAAAGGATTAATAAAATGAAAAAATGGCTCTTTGAAAGGATAGATAAGATCAATATACCACTATTTAAAGAGACAGACGGCGGGGGGAGGGGGAGAGAGAGAGAGAGAGAGAATGAGAGAGAATCCAAATAGGCACAATCAGAAACAACAAAGTTGGCATTACAACTCATCCCACAAAAATACAAAAGATTTTCAGAGACTAATATGAACACCTCTATGCACACAATTACTGGGACATGGAGACTCCCGTAGCTAGTATCCAAGAGGTCCATGATGGAAGTGTGGTGTCCCCGGGCTTCTCCACCCACCACTTCATCAGGACTGGTTTGGGACCAGGGTGTTGCACTTGGCAACTCTAAGGTTTCTCAGTTTCCTCTCTTCAACCATAATGTCTGTGTCACCTCTCTATCAACTTGTCATGTTTTCATGTAAAATATCTATTCAAAGTGTTCTGAGTTACTCAATATTTTGGTTCTTCTTTTTGGAAAAGGCATTTCTCTGCTGTCTCTAATTGGCCATTTGCACAGAAAAAAGAAAAATTGACATTGGGGAATTTTCAATTTATCTTCCTTTAATTGATTTTCACTTTAATTCTATTGTTGCTAGAGAAACTATATATGATTTCAAATATTTGACATTCTTCATACTTGATTTACAGATGAGCATGTGGCCAAGTTCGGTAAATGGAGATGTACTTAAAGAAAATATGCACTCCATTGTCTTTTTATGTAATATTCTATACATAAAATTTAACTCAGTAATAAGATGTGCTATATTTTCTTACTAATTTTGTTTGTTTTGGTTGTTTGTTCTATAAAGCAAGATAGAGGTTAAAAATCTTATAGATTACTGACAGTAGGTGTATTTCTCTTTTTTTATTATGTGAAATGATAAAAATTATATTGAAGCTATGTTACTAGCTGCATGCATTCTTGAGATCATACATGTGTTCCTTTTGAATTATTTAGTAACTTTCTTTTATTATATTATACATTTTGTTATTTTATTTTCTTGTTCCTCTTAATATATAAAATATATTTTTATTATTCCTCACATTGATTTATAATTATTACTCTTTGATTCTAATAATTCTTATCTTCAGTTATTCAAAGATTTTTTTAGTATGCATTCACATTTTACATATTTTTTCTCATTTGCCTTTAATTTGTCTTATGCTATTTTTATTTAAAATAAAGATTTATTAAACTTAATTTTATTATTTGATTTATATGTATCTTCTGTTTTTTGTTTATTTTCCTTTTTGCCATTATTAGTATAAAGTGTTTATATGTTATATTAAAATAATGATCAACATTTTAAATGTTACATTTTATATACTTTATTAACTTATATGTTTATATATATATAAATAACAATTGTTTTAAAGTCCCTACAAAATAGATTTAAAATACAAACTGTGAATTTGTTTCTATTGCTTTCTTTTTCTATTGGTTTTAAGTCATTTGGTTTTTTTTTCTGAACATGAAAAATTGCCATTGCTGTAGAAGATGATTTTTTCTTATAATAGAAATTTTCTTTTCATATGAAGGATAATAGCTCTCGTTTTTCTTCTTGAGTTTCTTGTAGTCTCACCCTTCAGGGTTGCATAGTTAAGAAATTAGCCAATAACTTATAGAAATGTTTACGTAGATTTTGGGGCTCCTTCTTTGCAGCACCTTCCTTTTTGGCTTTGTGTCTCACAACCAGCCTTAACCCTGACAATTTTCTCCTCCGCAGAGCAGCATACTTTCTCCACCTCTTTTGTTCTATTTTCTTGTGAAAAGATTTGGATCATATTCTTTTGAAAAATCCACAGTTAATGTGTAACTAACTTCCTGTTCCCCTGAAGTTCTGCCTGCATCGGTTGATTTTTTTTATTGCTGTTTTATATAATTTATTCGGTTTTATAATCATTTTAACTTTCCTCATTGTAAGAAGAGGTTACCTAATCACCAATATTAGATTTATTAGGCGCACTGAATGGATTCATACACATAAAGCACCTGAAAAACATCCAGTTGTAATGGTTAATTTTAGGTCCCACTTGACTGGGCTAAGTGATGCCAAGATACGTGGTAAAGCATTATTTTTATGTTTTTTTGTGTCCATGAGGATGTCTCCAGAAGACGTTAGCATATGAATCAGTAGACTGAGTTAAGAATAGCAAACTCTCCTTGTGGGTAGGCACTAGCCAATGTATTGAGGGTCAGAACACAACCAAAATTTAGGGGAAGGAGCTCTCTTTTCTTGAGATGGAATATTTATTTCTCTTCTGTTTTGGACATTGGTGCTCTTGGTCTTCAGGCCTTCAGGTTTCAACTTGAACTGTAACTTACTAGGTGCCCTGGTTCTCATCATATCGGACTTAGATTGGCAATACACTATTCACTCTCCTGGGACCCCAGCTTACAGATGGTAGATCGTAAGACCTCTCAGCCTCTATAATTGCATGAGCCAATTCCTCAGAATAAACCTTTTTTAATGTATCTATATATTTATTTCTCTATTATCTATCCATCCATTTATCCATCTACCATTATCTATCTTATTGGTTCTGTTTCTGGAAAAATTATGAGTAGTACAGTTGTAAAACCCCAACATATTATAATGATTATCTTTTTGTTTTCTATTATGCTCCTTTTAAATGGTTCTTAATGACCCTAGCCTTCTGGTATTCTGGTTGGACCTATTGGTTCATAATGAACAGAGTACTATAGAAGAGATATCACATTTTAAATAAATTAGGTGGCAAAAACAGCAAGGTTATTCCACTTGAGGAAGCCGCATACCTCCACCTTGGATCAACAGCTCTGGGACCTGCAAGCTGCCTAGTGAAGAGGTCAGGATGAGAAGGAACTAAAGTCACCAATCAACAACCAGAAAGAGCTTGATATGTAAATAAATAACGTAAATAAGCTTGGCAGTGGATTCTCTCTCAGTGGACTCATGAACTGGCTGCAGCCCTGGCTGACACCTTGACTACTTACAGCGAGGAACTTAGCGAGAGCCACCCAACAAAGCTACTCCGGGATCCTGACAAGTATGTGGGAAAATAATGCTGTTGTTAGTCACTAAGTTTTGAGATGGTTTTTTATAAGCAATAGATAATTACCACATTTCCCTGGTTATGGATCTATTATTACAACTTTTCTTAATGCTAAATATTCATACTTTCTTACCTGTATTCACTCTGGTAAGAGATATATCTATACAAAACAAATGAATGTTTGGAAAATGGGGAAGTAAAACTGTACAGCGGATGGATTTTTTTTTAATTTTGCTAATTTTCATTGTTCAAAAGTTATTATTTTACACTTACTGGTTTTAAAAATACTATGTTGTTCTAGCCCCAGCAAAACTGAAAGATTGTTCTAGCAAGCCAGACTACACAATTTCCTTTTACTTTGAAGCATTTTATTGGATTATTTTACTGCAGTCAGAAAAAGAATAAGAAAAACAAGATAAAGAGGATGAGGAAGATGAAGAAGAGATAAGGAAAAGGAAAAAGAAGGAAGAAGGAAACAGATATGGTTCAGTTGCATTTAGGTCGCAGTACAGAACTATACAGGGATTAACATTTTTTGTGCAATGCATGTGCTATTTTCCTTTTGTAAAACACAAACAGACACCTTAACCAGTTTAAAAAGATTTTTTAATTGAATAAACTGTATGATCTGGAATCCTACTGGAAAATTACAAGCAGCAGCCAACATAAAGTGTTCCACAGCAAGCAATTTGAAAAAAGAGTCCCTATATGTAACTTACCCATGGGGTCCTTAAATAAAAAGCAACTATGAAGTATGAGATTTATTGAAAGCTGTAAAATTTTTGGAAATCATCATCCCAGGACACCAAACGAATGATTATAAAGGAATTACCAGGTTCAGAAAGTTAAACAGGGTATTTCAAGGAAACACCTGTTGCCTGAGCTATTCATCTTATTTCATGTGCCCCTGGGATTTGTGTTGGTTCAGTGACCTTTGGTATTTGCAGATTGGAGAAAGAGAGAGAGAGAGAGAGAGAGAGAGTGTGTGTGTGTGTGTGTGTGTGTGTGTGAGATTCCAGTGTGTATGTGTCTCTGTGTTCTGTATTCATTATACAGTTGTGTTCATAGTCATGTAAAGTATTCATCTTCTATATTAGTATTCTATGCATTAGGACAAGCAGAGTGGCAGTCATTAATTCCTAAATATTGTAGTTAATGATTAAATGTTTACAAAAGTTTAAAATTATAGCTCAAATCATTTATTACTAGTTTAATTTTATTTAAATTTTTACAAGAAGAAACTCATATTCCCCAATACCCTTGGACACATTCCTTTGACAAAATTCATTTAGAACAAAAATACTTTTACACATAATATTCCTAACTGTAATTTGAAAATGATGGCATAGATTGGAAACATATAATTTAAAGTTCAGCTGGAAACTGTTAATTTCTAGCCAATGAACACATTATTTCTTAAAAAAATATAGATATATAGGCAAACAACATGGGTATTGGCATAAACAGCTTAGTATTTTCTGTGATGACAAAGCCAAAGCTACCATTTCATTTTATTCCATAATATAAAGAGGAAGTTGTTTTTAAAACCTGATTCTAAGAAATTAACTTTCACTGCTTAATTGAATTTGTGATGTTACAAACTCTGAAATATTCCATGTAAGTCTCTAAATTCCATTGACTACTGTCTGTTAAAAATGAAGGATTTTTACACTAATCAGTAATGTAGTACTTCCGCTTTTAGTTAAATCTTTCTATCTTCTCTGATGAATAGGACCCTCTAGTAAGACATAGATCATCCGTATTCGGGGCTGGCAACGCCTTTAAGAAGATAGCAGTAGGGGTGCTTAATATAAAATTTAATTTTTAAAAAAGAGAAATAAAACAAAAATAATCCCCTTTTTTAAATCTAACTTGATTATCTTGGTAATAGGCACTTAAGCCCTCTTTAAATATACCGAAAAATAACAAATAAAAGGCATTTTTTGAATGCAGGGTTCCCTCCGACCCTCAGCATTGGGTGTATTCTGAATTTGTGCTTGACCATTCACTGACTTTATGTTTGTGAGGTTCATTCATGTCATTGACTTTGCTTACTTTTGTTGTTGTTGTTTTTGAAAAACTACCTGATTCATTAATTAAAACATAAACTCCTGAAGCCTGGGGTTTTCTTTCCTTCCTTTCTCCGCACTTTTAGTACAAAGAATAATTTCTGTCCTAAAACTAGCTGTAAATACTGTTTCACTAATTGAATAAGCACTTCAGATCTACTCTTAACTATTTGATCTCTGGTGTATATTTTTGTGTAAAATGCTGAGGGCTTATGAGAATTGAGTTTTTGGATAGATTTGATTTAAAGAAACAATGTCTTTCTGACCAATAAGGAGATAGAGTCTTTGTAAATAATGGATTATGTGCTTTCTTCTAGATTTGTCAAAAATTTGCATTGTCACTCTGATGACGTTCAACTGTCATCATAACACTGTAACACTGGAATTATAGTTACTCAGACAGTTTGAAATAGAGTGAGATGAGGAAATTGTTACATCTTACTTGGCTCAACTTAACCAATGGGTGAACAAGTTATCCACAAACAATTTTCCTGATTTAAACCCTGCACTTAGCTGTATGACTAAGGACAGACATTTCCATTTAAGTTCAGAATCACATAAAAATATTAGAGTTAATTTAATATTTTTAATTCTCCTGTTTATAGCAATAAATAATGGTGAAACAGATCATTTTCTTTTTATTGTACTTTAGGTTCTGGGGTACATGTGCAGATCATGCAGGATTGTTGCATAGATACATACATGGCAAGGTGGTTTGCTGCCTTCATCCCCCTGTCACCTAAATCTGGTATTTCTTCCCTCCTTATCCCTCCCCACCCCCCGCTGTCCCTCCCCTAGCCCCCTGCAACTGACCTCAGTGAGTGATGCCCCCCTCCCTGTGTCCACGTGTTCTAATTGTTCAACACCTGCCTATGAGTGAGAACATGCGGTGTCTGGTTTTCTGTTCTTGTGTCAGTTTGCTGAGAATTATGGTTTCCAGATTCATCCATGTCCCTATGAACAAACTCATTGTTTTTTATGGCTGCATAGTATTCCATGGTGTATACGTGCCTCACTTTCTATATCCAGTCTATCATTGATGGACATTTGGGTTGGTTCCAGGTCTTTGCTATTGTAAACAGTGCTGCAATGAACATATATTCACATGTGTCTTTATAATAGAACAATTTATAATCCTTTGGGTATATACCCAGTAATGGGATTGCTGGGTCAAATGGAATTTCTATTTCTAGGTCCTTGAGGAATCACCACACTGTCTTCCACAATGGTTGCACTAATTTGCACTCCCACCAACAGTGTAAAAGTGTTCCTATTTCTCCACATCCTCTCCAGCATCTGTTGTCTCCAGATTTTTTAATAATCGCCATTCTAACTGGCGTTGATATCTCAATGTGGTTTTGATTTGCATTTCTCTAATGACCAGTGATGATGAGCATTTTTTCATATGTTTGTTGGCCTCATCTATGTCTTCTTTTGTAAAGTGTCTGTTCATATCCTTTGCCCACTTTTGAATGGGTTTGTTTGTCTTTTTCTTATAAATCTGTTTTAGCTCTTTGTAGATTCTGGATATTAGCCCTTTGTCAGATAGGTAGATTGCAAAAATTTTTTCCCATTCTGTTGGTTGCCAGTTCACTCTAATGATTGTTTCCTTTGCTGTACAGAAGCTGTGGAGTTTAATTAGATCCTGTGTGTCTATTTTGCGTTTTGTTGTCATTGCTTTTGGTGTTTTAGCCATGAAGTCCTTGCCTATGCCTATGTCCTGAATGGTTTTGTGAAACTGATTATTTTAAAGAATTATAGGAAAACCTGCTGATGGAAGGTCTCAGAGTTAAGATGTAGAAGATTAATATGGACCAGATATCTAAAATTGGAATTTAATAAGGGTGACGGCTTAAACTAGTAATGGAAATAATTTTGTAGATGAAAAAGGCTTTGGCAGAAAAAATACATGTTTGGCAAGAAGGCAGTGGAAATAAGTTTTATTTGTGTCAGAATAATGACACATTCCTCCCTAACAATTAATTGAGACACAGTGTAAGACAATCTATTTTAAATATTTGATTTTTATTCCTTTTTAAGATTTTGGAGCTCAGATAATACCAACCCATGCCTATTCTGTATGAATTAAGTTAATCATGGGATAGAGTATCTCTCTCTTGTCTTTTGGGTAGCATATCAACATTTGAAACATTGCCTCTTTCAAAACCTAACTTTCAATGCTGCCATTTTAAATTAGTATAAACTTCCCAATAATACTTTTCCTGGACATAAATGTATATTTTAGTAGATTATCACAAACAAAATATCCGTGTGAACCACCCAAGTCAATAAATTGAATATTAGAACATCTCCAAGCCCTGTTTATGTCACAACCCAGTCACCTCTTTTTATCCTACCAAATGTGCTAACATGCTTTTTAAAATATATATATAGAAATCTTTTCCTCACTTTTCTTAAGTAATAACAAAAGCTGTATGAATGCTATATCCTTCTCAGATCTTAAGATGTACAGAATAACCTTGTGGTCTTAATGTATAGATTCTGGTTTAGATCATCTAGATTTGGGCCTGACAGTCTACATTTCTTAATACTCCCAGATGATCTTAATGTTCCTGTTCCAGACACTACATTTTTGACAGTCAACTTGCTAGAATAAAACAACATCAATGTGCCCTTTACTACTGATACCATTAAGTTCTACTTGCATAATTTTGCTTTTTTCTTGTAAACAAATGAGTTTAAGAATGGTTTTCTAGTACCATGCTGTTTTGATTACTGTAGTCTTGCAGTATGGTTTGAAGTCAGATAGTGTGATGCCTCCAACTTTGTTTTTTTGTTTGTTTGTTTTTGCTTAGAATTGTCTTGGCCATGTGGGTTCTTTTTTGGTTCCATATGAAGTTTAAGGTAGTTTTTTCCAGTTCTGTGAAGAAAGTCAGTGGTAACTTGATGGAGACAAAGCCATCAAAAAGGATGAGTTCATGTCCTTTGCATACAGGGATGAAGCTGGAAACCATCATTCTCAGCAAACTGCCGCAAGAACAGAAAACCAAACACCACTTGTTTTCACTCATAAGTGGGTGTTGAACAATGAGAACACATGGACATAGGGAGGTGAACATCACACACTGGGGCCTGTTGGAGTAGAGGGGGCTAAGGGATGGACTGTAGGTGGTGGTGGGATTTGGGAGGGATAACATTAGGAGAAATGCCTAATGTAGGTAAGGGGGGGATGGATGCAACAAACCACCATGGCACGTGTATACCTATGTAACAGTCCTGCACATGTTCCCCAGAGCTTAAAGTATACTAAAAATTAAAATTAAAAAAAGAATGGTCTTCCAGAAGATAGCTTACTCAAATGTATGTTTTCTTCAATTTTTTCAAGACATTTTACCTCTGTATTTATGAATGGAATGACGTAAACTAAAGGCAATAAGCAACTTAAATAAGCCTTATTTCCACTCATCAGAAGGAAGATTTCACTGTGCCCTGGTCTTCTAAGCAGTATGCTGGAATACACTAATCAGTTCCCCAAAAAGGGAGAGCAACAGGTTCTACTCTTGAGATACCATAAGTGTAAATAGCTGTTGTAATTAAGGCCCTGTTCTAATGAGTCCAAGAAAGTTCCTGCTGTTACTCCAAAATCTCAACACCTGCTTTGTCTGTCTGGATAAGTTTGAATCTGGCACATCTAGAAATTTCAATGAGAGAAAACAATTAGTTCAAATGATACTTCCAATAAAATCCAAACACCTGGCAGTGGTAAAACTAGAGTTTTTCTTTCTCAAGAGAATGAGAAAATTAAGACTGTCATTGGGGAAGCAGCAGGAAATACTTTAATTTGCTGTGAATTTCTTTCTTTTCCCCCTTTATTTTGGAGAATTAAAAGAGTTGTCCAAGAAAATCACACTCAGTCTTTCTCTCCCTGAATTTTAAAAAGGAATTTAAGGGAGAGTGAGGCAGTCAACAGCATTTACTATTTTGGAAGATAAGCCAAGTTTCTTGTTAGTAATGTGGAACTCACTTCCACAGATCCCATTCTTATTAACAACTATGTAATTGTTTATTTGATTCATTCTCTCTACCACATAAGTGGCTATAATTTCAGGGATATTGCAATTATTAACATCATATCTTCAATTTTTGCTGGTATATCCCACAGCTCTGGCAGTGGAACTGGTTAAACGCATACATGCATTTTAAATGCTGAGTGATGTTAATAAATTGGCTTGATAGCATAGAAGGACATTTTAAATGCTGAATGATGTTAAGTTGACTTAATAACATAGAAGGAAACAACACACGCTGGGGCCTATGACAGAGTGGAGGATGGGAGGAGGGAGAAGATCAGGAAAAATCAACAACAGTAAATAATGGGTGCTAGGCTTAACACCTGAGTGATAAAATAATCTCTACCCACACCACTGTGACACTGTTTACCTATGTAACAAGCTTACACATGTACCCATGAACTTAATATAAAAGTTAAAAAAAATTTAATTTGTGCTGGATTTTATTGGCTATTATTTGAATAAAACCTTTAGTTTGATTATATATAATTGGCATAACTTGCATATTTATAAATATTCATATATAAAAGTACTCATATATATAAATCTTTACATATGTATGTGTGTATATATATGTATACACACATATATAAATCATATATAAATCTAGCATTCTTTGAAAAGTATTTACAAGCAAACTGACCTTTATTAAAGGCTATTTCTGTTTGTCTGTTATTTGTAAAAGGGCCTTTTTTTGACCTATTAATACATTAAACATGTACATGAATATAAAATATGTTTGAATGCTACTTATTGTTAATTAGTATATTAATCTTGCTTACTCTAACTGGAATGAATCTGTTTTCTGTGATGTAATTTATATTTTTGCATTGCTAGCTAAAGTGAATTGATATTAGACTGCCATTATTTTGTACTCCTTAATTGAGTTAGGGAATCCATGCTGTGGCATTGGTTTCATATCTTTGATGGCTTTCTTTTCTTTTCTTTTCTTTTCTTTTCTTTTTTTGAATTGGAGTTTCACTCTTGTCGCCCAGGCTGGAGTGCAATGGCACAATCTCAGCTCACTGCAACCTCTGCCTCCTGGGTTCAAGCAATTCTCCTGTCTCAGCCTCCCAAGTAGCTGGGATTACAAGCATGAGCCACCACCCCCAGCTAATTTTGTATTTTTAGTAGAGATGGGGTTTCACCATGTTGGTCTGGTGGCTCTCAAACTATAGTCAGGACCTCAGTGATCCACCGGCCTTGACCTGCCAAAGTGCTGGGATTACAGACATGAGCCACCATACCCAGCCCAGCTTTCTTATTTCCATTAAATTCTGCAGTTGAGAATTTAGAATTGATGCAGTGTCTTTAAATGAACTGATAATATTCTTCTATGATTCCTTCCATAAACAATTGTTCAGATGGGTAAGTTAGGTGAATTAATCATGAACATTTTACATGAGAATTATTTGCTTTCATTTTCTATATCTTTTAGTGTCTTTTTTTTTTAAAGTAATTTGATATTTTCCTAAAAAGTTTTTTTATTATGCAAGTTTTCAAAACATATAGTCAAAGTGTTTGACAGACTGCCTAAATTCTGGGAGCAAAAGCTTCATAAAATACCTTCCAGGAATGTGGACCATCAAATACAGCTATGTGTATAGGGAAATTGAGAAAGACACACATATACCTAGGACAAGTCACATGCACAGAAAAGACTTCAGCAAACCAGAGTTTTCACCATGGACTGACCTCTAGGTTCAGTGTTACCACTGTTATGTGTTGAAGATGTGTCCTGGCACAAAGCCAGTCTGCAAAGACTGGAAGAAGACTCTTATCTTGCACAATATATAAAAAAAATCAACTCAAAATTAATCAACAACCTATATAAGTGTAAACATGATAAAATCCTCAGAAGAAAACAGAAAACTTCTGAGATCTCGGCTTGACAATGGATTCTTACAAAAGGCATCAAAGCATAAATAAGAAAGGAAAACAATAAATTAGAATTCATCAAAATAAAAAACATATGCATCAATAGACATTATTAAGAAAATGAAAAGACAACCTATAGAACATAATATTGGAAATCATATCTGTCAGTGGTATAGTATTCAGAATGTAAAAAGGATGCTTATCAACAACAAAATGATAAGCCAATTTTAAAATAGGTAAAGGACTTGGACAGACAGGTCTTTAAAGATATACAAATGTTCAATGAGCTCATGAAAAGATGCTACGCATCATGAGTTATTAGGCAACTGTAAACCAAAAGTATAGTGAAACACCATTTCCCACCCACTGGAAAGTAGCAAGTCTGGGCAGAAATGTGGAGAAGAAATTGGAATGCTGATAATTATTAGTAGGAATGTAAAATCAGTCAGCCTCTGTGGAAAATTACGTGGCAGTTACTCAAAAAACTAAAGGTGGAATTACCATGTTCCCAAGAATTCCATGACTAGGTATACAGGCAAAATAACAAAACAAATATTCAAACGAAGTGTTGTACATGAATGTTCATAGCAGCAATACTGAAAACTGACAAAAGGTGAAACAACACGAATGTCCGTGAATGGATGAAAGGGTAAAAAACACTGTGGTGCATACAAGCAACAAAACATATTCACCTATAAAAAGGAATGACACAGTGACACATGTGAAAATGTGGATCTGTCTTAAAATTACTATGCTACATGAAGCAAACCAGACACTACAGATGACATCTTCTATGATTCTATTTACATAAAATATCCAGAATAGATAAATCTGTAAAGACAAAACACAGATTGGGTGTTGCCAGGTAACAGAGAAAGGGGAACCAGGGGGTGACTTTATAAATACGGGTTTTGTTTTGGAGGATGAACACATTTTGGAACTAGGTAGAGGTAGTTCTACAACAGTGCAATATTATTGTTGTACTAAATTCCACTAATTTGTTCACTTTAAAAGGTTAAATTTAAAAAATACAGACCTTGATAAATGTGTATTCTGTCCCATTCCTCTAATTTTTATGATTAATTTATGCCTTCACTGCATTATTATCATGAAAGTTTATCTATTTTTCTTATTTTTACTTTCAGGAATGTATTAAAGTTTTATTTGCTTCTTATTCAGGTATAATTCTAGTAAATACTATTTATAATTTAATGTTTACATTAAATGTTGAACTCTAAAGAGAATATTTTTCATTGAAATTCTACAACAATTTACTGTATGTTTGTTATATTAAAGTCAATTGATTTATAAATGCAATCAAATTTATTTAAAGAAAATATTTTATTATTTTGAAGTGTAATTTAATGTATATGATTAAAATCAGTCCATTAATCATTATCTACATTAGATAAATAACCATAATAATGTATTGTCATTTCCTTTATATTAATATATTTAAAGTAATAATCTTTCACATTTAGAAATATTCATCTACTTAGCAATTCTTGCAATTTCATTTTTATTATTTTCTTCTTTTGAATTTAAGTGAAATATAAGGCATTGTTCATGAACATTAAAATGCTTTTTATAAAGGCATTTTTCAGCCTATTTTTATGCCATTTATTTGTATGTAGTAATTAAGCAATATCTATATTATTTTTACAAATATAATTTTAAATTATTTTAGGTGATTGATTTTTGGTGTTTTTCTCCCATTCTTATTATAGTTTTCTCTATTGCTTGAATAATTTATAGGGATCACATATGCAAAATATAGTTACAGCCTGCCTCTACCTACACCACATACATATACACACATACACACATCACCATCAGTTCCGCTTTTTATAATCCAGTCAATCTGAAATGGATAAGAGCACACAGAAGGTTTAGATCAGAAGGCAAATCAGTTCAGAGTACAAGTAAGGAGATTTCTAGAAAAATAACTGGTGACATATTACAAGAAAAATTACATTGGCCATTCTTAATTTAGTCTTTTCTTAATAACTATATGGGGGAATCTGAAATGTTGATCATATTTTATGTATGTATATGCTTGTGCAGCATTGTTCCTAAACAGAGAAATAGTAAGGTATTTATAGACCTACCTACAGATAAATAAGAAAAAAGATCACAATAGTTCACTTTCATCTAAATATTTATAAACACAACTAATTTATTTCTCCACTACCCCATTACATACACACACTTTATCAGCATTTCTACTTCGCACACTGCCATAGTCTCTTGAGGGGTCTGCACCTTCACTCAGGTAAGCCTCTGGTGAGACACTGATTAGACCAAACCATGAAACGTTTCTTATTTCACCAATATAGACATAAACTGTTATAACATTTGACAGAGATAACATTTTATATTTCATGCACTTACTAGATTAACGTATGCCTGCACAGATTGCAATCTTTGTAAAATCAGGAGTTTTATTTGATTTTCTTTATCATTGCTTCTTCAATATGTACTTCATACATGTGAGCACTCAATAAATAAATTTTATAAATTTGGTCACTTTGTAACATGGATAAAAGTATGGATAAACAACCCATAGTAAATTATGGTGGCATTAATAAAATCATAAACTTATGCAGAATCATTTTGGAAAAGTGGAAGTCTCTTGATAAAATTGTACTTAAAAAAGGAATACAAAATTTTAACCCATTTTATGATGAAAAATATGTTACAATATGAAAGTTAAAAAAAGACTAGAAGATAGTATTTTGAGTATTTTATGAATGTAAGATATGAATATTCTGTAAAAAGGAAGGAAACACTCTATTATAATTAAATAATGCCATTTTAAGTGTGAATCCTAAAAACCTTTAAAAAGATAAACCAATTTTATTTTAATTAAGAAACCATGCCAGTTAGAATGGCATCCTTAAAAAATCTGGAGACAATAGATGCTGGAGAGGATGTGGAGAAATAGGAATGGTTTTACACTGTTAGCGGGAGTGTAAATTAGTTCAACCATTGTGGAAGACAGTGTGGAGACTTCTCAAGGACCTAGAATTAGAAATTCCATTTGACCAAACAACCCTATTACTGGGTGTATACCCAAAGGTTTATAAATCTTTCTATTATAATGACACATGCAAACATATGTTCATTGTGGCACTGTTTACAATAGCAAAGACCTGAAACCAACCCAAATGCCCATTGATGATAGACTGGATAAAGAAAATGTGGCACATATACACCATGGAACACTATGCAGCCATAAAAAAGAATAAGTTCATGTCCTTTGCAGGGACATGGATGAAGCTGGAAACCATCATTCTCAGCAAACTGACACAAGAACAGAAAACCAAACACGGCATGTTCTCATTCATAAGTGGGTGTTGAACAATGAGAACACATGGGCACAGGGAGGGGAACATCACACACTGGCGGCTGTTGGGGCTGAGGGCTAGGGGAGGGATAGCAGTGGGTGGAGAGATTGAGGAGGGATAACATTAGGAGAAATACCTAATGTAGATGACGGGGGGACGGAGCCAGCAAATCACCATGGCATGTGTGTACCTATGTAACAATCCTGCACAATCTGCACATGTACCCCAGAACTTAAAGTGTAACAATAATAAAAAAAACAAACCAGGAGACAACAGGATTTTAGAATGGAAGTTTGGGATAGCTCTGATATGGAGGCATAAGTTATACGGCGGAGTTACAATAGTCTTGCATCTAAAAGAAATGTATTTGCCCCCTAACTAAAACTTTCGAAGGCATTTTAAAATATTTCAAGAAATACAGGAAATTGTCCCACCCACAGTCTTTTACTGTCAGCCTAATCAGCACAGAGCACACAGAAAATCACAGAACACGTTTTGTGAGGAAGCAATGAGGACTCACTATTCAAGCTCATCTTTCCAACTCCTATGAAAAAGCAAGTGATGGTGAATCCGGCTTATTATCACTTTCCTTATGAAATTCAATTGAAGTAACTACAAATACACACCAAGAAAGATCTTTGGCCATTACTCATGACTTTTTCATAAACATCACTTCTTGTACTCATCACAGTCATTCTTCTGGTAAATACAAATGATGACTTATAGATATTTAGCGCTATTCACTAAAATTTAGATGTTTAAACTCTCTAAGGCCAAGGGTCTATATTGTTGTAATAAAAAAGTAAAATGTAAGCAAGACAGACGTAATAAAATTAATTTTAAAATGTCTTCAACTCAGGTTTCTATTATATAATATTTTCTGGGAACATTATTTGAATTTTAAAAAATTGACCAACCGGAATATCATTCTCTTCTAATGAAGATATTTATGTAGCTTCCTATGTGTGTGGATACAAGGTGTCTGCTATAATCAAATCATCATTGATGGGAATGATATGCTGTTGCAGTGTTGCATTAATAATTGACGTGCTATTTCTACTTCTTATAAATCATAATAGAGAAAACGGAGTCAAAAACATGTGAAAAAAAGATCAAGGTTTGTCAGAACCTGTGCCAAATGAAATTTTACTGAAATAGATTTCACACCCATTAAAGCTACAGAGCATGTCAAATCATTCTGGACACATGTGCTGCTGTACTTGGATTAGTTTGAAATGCTTTGAGACTAGAACAAACAAAAAACTACCACTTTGTCACCTCCTGGTTATCATAATTACATTACAAAACAAAGATCTTATTTGTCATCCTAATTAGTTGTAGGAAAAAATGAAGTTATATCATTTGACGAAAATCTATGCCAAAATGTTCTGTGAAATTTAGCATTATTCTCAATTTGCAGGCACATAAGATGCTATCGTTACCATTATGATGCTCTCATACTGTAAAGTCTCAGGAATTTTGTTTTGTTACAAGAGAAGACAGAAAGATCAACTTAAAAATTTATCTTGATATCACTGAACCATTATTTCAAACAGTAAACTTGGATAGAGGACCTAAAAACCTCTGAGTTCAAGGTCATCACAGAGTCAAGAAGCCACAGCAGCTGAGTGTTGAATCAAAGCTAAGCACTTTGTAAGAAGCATTGTGAACGCTGTCTTGAGGAATTAAGCAGAAAATTCTATTTGCTGTAGTTTCTTTTAGAAGGTAAACAGGCAGTAAAGTATTTGGGGAATGCTGCTGTGGAAGGTATAAAGGACCACTGTCTTTCCTTAGGCTACCCTTTAGGCGCCCAGAATTTCCCAGGCTCTCCTGGTATACTCTGGTTTCTTTTTTAGGGGTGGGGTTTCGTTTCCCAGATCTTTATCTGCTCTTCTCATTCTCCTTATGACAACGTCCTGCTTTTATGTTTCTTCAGTTCTTTGCCACTTTATCCTCCATCTCACAATCGTAGGAAAGCTTGAGGAAGACAGGGTAAACCTGCGTAGATGGCAGTGGTAAGTCACAGTGTTGTTTATCTGGCATCTTCTTGTTAAAGCCCTGAAACGCAAGACGACTAACACTAATATGAATCTAGAGGTTAGCAAGGTGGCCACTTGGGACTTTTCAGTCTGCTTCAATGCAAATAAGCAATGCAAAGTTATAAACTGGGAAAGGGTAGAGATGGGCCAGTGGGTGCAGCCTCTGGAGTAAATGTAGTTTTTTGTAGAGATGAGTCAATATATGAGGGTCAAACAGCTTTCAAAGAACGAGGAATCATTTAAGTCCTCAGAGTAATCAGCTTTCTGCCTTCCATATGATTAACAGATGGAGGAGCAATGATTCATGTCACCTATTGCTTACTACCTCATTTGATTAACTGCAGGCCTGGCAATGGGTAGAACTGAGGACCATGGTGAGAACATGTTTGAAGATAAACCAGAAGACAGCTTCAATTCAGATTTCTCTCTCGTTCTGCATTGCCTATTTGCATATACATTATTTTGCTCCTTTATAAAAGGAACATATAACACATCGCTATTAGAGTTTACCCTAAAGGTCATCTATTGCTCAGCCGTAGTATGAGAATGGACCATGGTGTAGGGATATAACGACAGAAAACATTTCTGCTATTTAATTGTATGGCTAGGGGAGAAATGTGAGGAAATAATAATGATTAAAACTGGAAATCATTTAGAGCTGCAAGATATATAGTATAAAGACATTCCCAGTGACAGTGCCTTCTTTCTCGTCACTGGTCATCTGAATGGCAGCTCAATAGGTGCATAAATATATTGCTCGATTTAAGGAAATAATGATTTAGTTAAAAGTGACACAGAAGCATTAATTCCGATGTGGCCCAGCTATAAAATACATTCACTGACTTTGGAGAAGACAGAGATTTCACCATGGGCTCCCTCAGTCCCACACATGAATGTTTTCCATTTTGGCATTTCCATCAAATCATCAGGCTTTGCAGAGTAACTTTCCGCACTTAGTGTGGCTAAAATGTTCCTTCGTGGTTAGACAAATATATTTACTGTTCTCACACATCACATTTAACATAATATCTTCTAAGGGAAGAAAAAAGGCATATACTTAGAGATAAAATAGAAGTTCTGCATTCCATTCAAGTGGGAAAAAAATGGGTTCAGTTCTCATTCCTGAACCAATAACTACTACTAAGGAGGTAGACTATTTGATTAGCTTAATTCACATAGCTGATGGGGGCAAGTTTGGTGTTATCAAATTTTATGGCTGAGAATAGGAGAACAGCAAAAGGGAAAGCAAGGGTAGTAAGAAAGGAAAAAGAATTGGTGCCTGTAAAAAGAGCATAAGAGCTCATATAAAAGTACCCCCCATAGCCGAATCCAAAATAATTTTAGCAACCTTAGAATTAATAACAGATAGTGTTAGATTATAACCCAAGTAATTAAATAAATATCTATGACTCCATACTGGTAGAAATAATGAATGAATAATACAAATGAAGAGGATGCACAATTTTTATAAAATAATTCCAATTAAACACGTAAAGAATAAAGGGAATATAAAATCACGATTAGAACTCTGCAGCAGTATTTCCTGAAGGCAGGAATCAACATTGTGCAATAAAGCAGTAAGCAAAAGTTAGAGAAAAAACAGAATATGTGCATCTTCTCAGAACATCTCCACCCAAATAGATATTTATTAATTACTGATACAGTTTGGCTGTGTCCCCTCCCAAATCTCATCTTGAATTGTAGGTCCCACAATTCCCATGTGTCGTGGGAGGGACCTGGTGAAAGTTAATTGAATCATGTGGGGGGTTCTTTCCTGTGCTGTTCTCATGATAGTGAATAAGTCTCACAAGATCTGATGGTTTTAGAAAGGGGCGTTTCCCTGCACAAGCTCTCTTCTCTTGTCTGCCTCCATGTGAGATGTGTTTTCACCTTCCACCATGGTGGTGAGGCCTCTCCAGCCACGTGGAACTGTGAGTCCATTAAACCTCATTCTTTTGTAAACAGCCCAGTCTCAGGTATATCTTTATCAGCAGCATGAAAACGGACTAATACAATTACAAAAAGAACAGTAGTAACAACATGATGGAGAAAGCTGACACTCAACATGTCAATTAATAGATCAAACTTCACATTATCCAGAAAACAACTTAATGTCACTTCCCTTTGACCTCATGCACTGAGAAACACATGTTACTTTTGTGGCATTCTACCCAATAATGCATGACTTCAATATAGTTATGAAAATATTGTGAAACTAAAACTAAGGCTAATTCTAAAAATAACTGAATACTCTTTAAAAAGTTTCAAGTTTGTAATAAGCAAGGAAAGGGACTCTAAGAAGACATGACAACCAAATGCTTTGTGAAATCTTGAATTGTTTCTGACTTTAGCAGATATAATTAGTGACACTATTTCAGCCATGAGAGGCATTCAGATCAGCCTCAACTAACTGGACAAGTTGGTTCTGGATGATAGAATCGCCTTCACTTTCTCCTTGTGGGACAATGTGTAATGTGTAAGTCTGTAATACATCACATAGTACCTACACAACAGCCTCAAGCTAATGTAAAGGTTAATTCCAGGCCTTTTTAGAAATCCACCTGGCTTTTGAAGATATTATTCTGAAGGTTTAATCATTTGTTCAAAGGTTGACATTTGTATTCAGGACCCTGGAGGCACAGGTGAGGTCAATACTTTAGAATGGCTTCCTGTTTTTCCTTGAAATTCTGTTGATAATAGCCTTAATTATGTACTGTATAAGGAAACATAAGTGGATTTGTTTCTAGATTTCATTGGTCAGATTAAGTTGAGTGGCCATTGAAGTGGCATATTTATGAAAATATTCACCACGAAACAAGACAGTGAAGATACAAGTAGATATTGTTGAACAAAAAATTCTTCACGATCTGTTGTATCTCTAAACTTCTGAGCAGAGACACTTGCTGTCTTTGTTCCAGACTATCTTTCTAAGGATAATTTTATAACAGGCTTGACATACAGAGATAGTGTGTCTCTTCAGAACAAAGGAGGAGTCTGTTTACTATCCAATGTAATAAAGATAATATCTCCCCTGGAGCTAGGGCCAGCAGGCTTACTGCCCATTATCAAATATGTGGGTCCTAAGCTTGTGCTGCTTCTCCTATAATGAATCTTACTGAGCCTTGGGAAAACTCCAAAGTGCTGACACTCTGACCACTTCTCTTGCTGTAAGAATAATGGGGAGAAAGGCAGCAAACCACATTGCCGTGTATGTACCTATGCAACAATCTTGCATGTTCTTCACATGTACATCAAAACCTAAAATGTAATAAAATATTAAAAAAAAAAAGAATACAGTTCTTCTCTGATTAAAAAGAGTGATATATATTCTTCAATTTTCCAAATAATTGTGGCAGACTAACTTGTGAGCTTACAGGATGATAAAAACTCAGACCTCTCACAGTTGTTGACACCCAATATAACCTATTATTTCCTATAAAGAAAAACAGGAGGTCATATTTACCAGAATAGAATATGACAAAGTCAAGAGCAAATTCAGAGCTCTAAATGTTATAAATAAGACAGGTGTATAGTGGACACTAAATTTCAGTAGGAGGCATGTGCAGTTTTCTAGGGATAACATGTAACCTGCCTTCTCTCACACCTTTATTTAAACAGCTCTCACTTATGCTAACATTGGGTTTCTAATTGTTAAACACTTTTCTATTCCTGAATTACTGTACTTTTCTATTTCATTAGATATTTTGATGACTCCATTCTACTTAAAATTTCCCCTTGCTCTCTGCAACATTTCTCCTCTAATTCTACTGATACTTTTTCTGATTAGCTAACGCTTTTTAAAAGAGTATGTCTTATCTTCCAAAGTGTTGTTATTTGTCTAGGATCTGCCCAACATGAAAGTTGATCCACTTTTTATAGATTTAAGATATCAAGTGTATGCTTTTACTCATAAACTGATATATATATGTATGTATATATCTGTAGCTTATATCACTCTCCTGGGTTGCATCTGGCTGCTGAAAACCTCTTCCAGAAAACTTAATATGTTCAAAACTGAACTTGCAATTTCCTTATTTTAAACATCTCTTATTATCATTGTTGTCTGTTTCATCAGTTAACAGCATGACCCAATCAGTCACCTGAAAGTTACCCTGTACTCTCTTGTCCTCTGCTAGTTCCCTTATCTTACCAACCACAGCCCATCAGAGCGTTCTCAAATTGCCCCTGTCCTCTCCATTCTTATTACTATTGCTGTTGATATAGCTCTCATCTATTGCTCTCTTGCTTGTTTTGTGGTGCTCAAAATTAGCTTCTCTATTGCTGCCAGAATTGTCCTCTCTGCAGGTGTCCAGAGGATAAAGTAAAAAACAGCCGTGAATTCAGGAACATCTGTGAACTGGCCCCTGTCTTGTTTTCAGCTTTGTTTTCTGCCACCTCCTAATTACCGAACTCTGTGGACAAGAAATATTAATAGTGAACTGTAACTTTCTACTCCTGCTCCTCTAAACACACAGACATAACCCTCTTTCCCAGGACTGTGCTCATGCGTTCCCCTGGAGTGCTCATGTGCCTGATGTGTTTCTATTCTTTGGAAGTTTCCAGAAATAAAAACAAAACAAAATTCTCCCTTTAAAAATTAGGGCTATATTTACTTATACAGAAAACTTTTTCAGTTTTAATAATTCACTGGGTCTATTTTTGGTATTAAATCACTTCTTTTTGGTACATTAATAGGATGTTTTTAATTCTTATTAAAGCTATGCAGCGATTTGGGCATCTGTTTGTCTTTCTGCCCTCCTAAATTGCTGAATTCCTTGAGATTAGGTGAAGCCATGCCTTATCTTTTTCGTTGTGTTGTGTTTTTGTTTTTGTCTCATACAATGACTGGTCCAGTTTTAGCAATTTGAAAAATAGTAAACAGAATGAACAAATGCCAGTGATACCATATCCGTATCTATATCTACCGATGGGCACACACACATATACATATAAAATCTGCCCATCTATAAATGAAAATTAACTAGACCATTTTGGCTGCTGGGGAGCAGCATTTCTTAAACAATCCCCTAGCTGCCTCTGAATTGCCCTTTAGCAGAGGCAACAGAATTAAGTGTCTATATTTAGCAAACCGGCTCGAGAGCCTGTATGAGCTACTTGAAACTCATTTCCAAGTCATTTATTTTAACAACCACAGTATCTCTTAAAGCCAATCCTGCCTTACTGCTTTCCTCCTAACCAAATGTAGGCTTTGAATTCAGAATATAATGTTACTTTTATCTCCAACCCTGCGTTATTTAAGAAATAATTTGTATATTCTTTTTTCCTTATTTGACTGAGTATTACTATAAGTTTGAAGCACATTTAGTATTGAATGTGTTCATTAAATATATATACATATTAGTAATAAAAATATCTTGTACCTTTGAGACATTATTGCAACATATGTACTATTTCCAATATGTAACAGATATTTATCAATTCATCAAAGCCAAAGTAAAATAATCTAACTTCTAGAAAGAACCATTTCATTATACCGTCTAGCATGCCAAAAAAGTCATGTTATCAGCTATCTATAAATACGTTCATACAATATGCAATGTATATGTTCTACATGAAAACATGTCTGAAAAATCCATAGAGATTTTAGCCACACTTCCAACATGATTTGGGGACAGCAAAATTTATGTCATAATTTAAAACGCTACTTACCTTTTTAAAACAAGCATTATGTAAGCTTTGTTTTCTCAAAAAGCTCAAATCATTGAAATAAACATTCACATTCACTGACTTTTACGGTACATGCACATCTTTGCCCCAGCCTCTTAAAAAGCTCATACTCAGCTCATTGCTGTGATCGAACAAATACGACAATATTTTAACATGAAGAGTGTTTTTGAAAATAATAAGTTATAAAGAGTTACTTTAAATTTATAATTCAACTAGACTTCTCTGTAGATATATGTCTTATACATTCCTATGTACTTAAAAAGATGATACATACAGATCATTTAGAGATTAATAGCTACTCTAGGCTAAAAACATAGCAGTTCACTGTCTAAGCATTCTTGCAGACAAATTCCTGCTCTTTACATAGTATCATTTTTAATACATTTAAATTTTTTTGAGAACTTTCCTCCATAGCATATCGCTATTTTTTGATTTCTCAGTTTTAGAAATTACATATTAGGTTCTTCTTTTAAAAGATGAGAATATCTTGCCTTTTGTAGCTACTTTCACAATGGACTTCTATCCTAATCTTCCCAGTTTAGTGTTATCATTTTGTTCAAACAATATTCTGCATTTATATTATGATGATAATATAAACAGCATAGCTGAGCTGTATAAGAAATTATGACTACAGTGCATTTCTTACACAACATTTGGTTGTATAAACTTTAGTTAACCATTGTCTCAGCTTTTTTCACTTGAAAACAGAATTCAAATTTTTTGTCTCATTCTTTTAGCTGGTTGTCATTTAAGCCCACCACATATCTGTTCCAAGGACACACCCTCATTATAATGTAGTAATTCCTTTGATGAAGTCTATCCTTTACAGAAAAGTGGTGCAAAAATATAAATGCACATCTTTGAGTATTTACATCTACTATTAAACAACCTTATGTAATGAGACTTCAGGAAACAGTTTCCTGAACTCTAAAATACCCGCTCTCGATATGCCATAGCCACATTTCCCAGCATAGCTTCAGGTTCGTGCACACGTTAATTAGCATTTTTGCCATTGAAAGTAATTACTTAGATAGTAATTAGCTAATCCAACACCAAGAATGTAGTTGTTGATCTCTGTAGGAGAAAAATGATGCAGGGTATTCTGCTTTAAAATGTATTAGAGCAATGCATGAGAGGGTCTTAATCCTAATTACGTTTATAAAAGTTTTCTTTTAATTATCCCTGGGAATAAGAAGTAACGAAAACTTAAAGTATTAAGCCAGTGAATGGAAAAAAAAAATCCAGACTTTTCTGTTACCACATATGTTTCTATAATATTATTTAGCTAATCCAAGTAGATACATAGAGAAATTGTATCAATATAAGATAGAATTTTTATTTTTGTAATATAAATTTTTCCTGTACTAGTAGAACCAGGATAGTAGAAATAATAACTTTAGGCAGGAAAGAACATCCCTTCCATATGGCTGCTACACACACAAGCACTTTTTAGTTCTAAGAAAGTTAAAATGACTGCAGGGAATCTCTTCTTCTGAGAAGCTGAAGTATGTACTTTTCACTATTCCTCCCACGAGGAATAACTAAAACCCCTGCAAAGTACATATAAAACAAGTTAAGAGGACTTTGAGAGATGAAGGAAAGGAGGCAGACCACCAAGGACCTTGGAGACTGAAGAAGGACAGGGGGGTAGGATCCCCGGGTGTCCTTCTGGTCTCATATTTTGGTCTCACATAACCCAGTGTTGAAACAGAAGCAGCCCCCAACACAAACACCAATAGGCACAGGCAAAATAAAGTCTCAACAAAATCCACT
This sequence comes from Cebus imitator, assembly GCF_001604975.1. Taxonomy (NCBI): domain Eukaryota; kingdom Metazoa; phylum Chordata; class Mammalia; order Primates; family Cebidae; genus Cebus; species Cebus imitator. The sequence goes on from NW_016107562.1 coordinate 29,512, forward strand.
CTCTCAAGGGAAGGGGCAGCCTAGCAAGGCAAAGATAGACAATCTCTTTTTGACAATAAGAGATCTACCCTAGCAAAACACTGCAGAAGCAGCTGTGAGCCCACCTACCTTCATGACCACCCTGGACTCACTTTACCAGGCTGTACAAAGGCACCTAACTCCGATGTCAGAGGAGGCAGAAAGACATCCTGGATTTTCACCTCCACTGGCTGTTAATAACGCTACCCCATTGCAATGCCAGTGGGAACAAGAGGGAACCCTTAGGCTACCTATCGACCTGACAGTAATGAAGTGCCATTCTAATTTCCCATGGAGTGGCGGGTGTCCGAGGATGAAGGGCAGGGAGTCATGACTGTAATCATTGATCGATGGCATCAGACTCCAAGCTACTGATTCCGTAGACTACCTACAGTTTCAGAAGAAAATAGGCAAAACTGTTAAAAATAGATTTCAGTTTCCTTATTCCTTACCATTACAACTTTGATTCTGCTTGCTATAGGGCCATGCTCAGATTAAAAGTAATGATTTTCATCTTTGCCTTATAAACTTTTTCAACTCTAGTTAACCTAAATAAGCTATTTCTTGAAATATTTATATTTCATCTGAAAAATTCTGCCAATATTTGAGTTCATATCTTCTTACTTGTAATAAAAATCTCAGTCACCTTAGAGATAGAACTTCCAAAGTGCCAGATTGGCCTTTTATCTCCTGATAGAGAGTAGAGTTTTGTCAATTATTCATTTGAAGGAGTTTTTATGTTTCCTTTTAATGTGCTTCTTATATTGGAAGAAATTCATGATCCAATAATTGAGGTAGTAACTGGTTTGTGAGCAATATACAAATAGCAAAATGGAAAATAATACTCCAGCCTGATAATCATGTAATGGGCGTGGAGGTGGTGAATGGCATGGGTTGTGTCTATGTGCTGATCAGGGAGAAACTGCTGGAGGAAAAATAGAGTCAACAAATTTGGGCAATATGAACGCATAAAATCTGAATCAAGTAGGCTGAGATCAAAGGTAGCAGGGACTGGCAAAGAAATGAAAGAAATTAAAGCGACATACCAAAGAAATGTGAAAAATAACGTAATTGTCTATATGTTTGCATGCTGCAGTTCTCTCCATCCTTGGCAAGATTCATTGACCTTTCTACAACTTCTCCTTTTTTAGTGCTATAGAGTCAAAACTCCGCTAGGCACGGTGACTCATGCTTTTAATCCCAGCACTTTGGGAGGCCGAGGCTAGCAGATCACCTGAGGTCAGGAGTTTTGAGACCAGCCTGCTCAACATGGCGAAACCCCATCTCTACTAAAAATACAAAAAATTAGCCGGGTGTGGTGATACATGCCTGTAATCCCAGCTACTCGGGAGGCTGAGGCAGGAGAATTACTTGAACCTGGGAGGCGGAGGTTGCAGTGAGCTGGGATCACACCACGGCACTCCAGCCTGGGTGACAAGAGCGAAACTGAGTCTCAAAAAAAAAAAAAACCATCAAACGAGTCAAACTCAGAGTTTATATTTTTACACTACGTTCTGTTTTATTAGTTAGATACTTACCTTCGTTGCTACTAGTCATTGTAATAACTTCCCAGTAGCTAAAATATCAACATCTCTGGTCTCTTATCTCTAAATGGTACAATCTCCATTTAATAAGCATAAAATCCATTCTCTACTTAACACATTTTAATTTAGTTCTAAAATAATTTTTAAAGCCTTGAAATAGATTTGTAACATAAATATATTCACACCACTTGTACAAAAAAGAACTGTCTACTTTATTATCTTCACGAAATTCAAAGACTTGGGACTTTTAAGTCTTGACAGTTTGCATATTCCTATAAAGGAATGCCTATTATTTCTTCAGAAGAAGATTTTACACATAAAATGAGACAGCAGTTAAGAAGAGCAATTTCCTGAATGAAAATGTTCTATTCTCTTTTGCCAAATTGTGTTTGGAATTCTCTGGTATTGACATAAACTACAGTGTTCTTTGGAGCAATTCAGGTGTAACTATGGAATCAGAGGGAGGAGACAATGAAGTTACAGGTGTAGAGATGTATTATCACAACATGACAGTATCTCAGGCACTGAGTCCAAATAATAATTCATTCTTTCAGCTTACTTCTGTTTTACTTTATATTCTTCTATTTTGAGAGAGGACAAAATGATTTTTGTGCAAGGAATCAGTACTTCTGGGTTTTGATCTTGATTCTTCTACTTTCTCTCATTATAGACATGGAAAACCTTCAAATGACTAATATTGTGGCCATAATTGGCCATAATCGAGTGTAGTATCAGTGTGAAATGAACTGAGACGGTGAACATGTATTTATATGAAAAATACACACAAAATATTACACTTACGGATATCACAAGGACACAATTTGGTTACGCCTAGCAATCAGCTCTTTCATTATCAGTGAAATAAGGAAAAGTAGGGAGATCTTAAGTCTCATCTCACCAATACTAAGTTGGTATAAACCATTGACAATTTTCTTACTAATTTTTTAACTTACTTTTTCACCTATGTGTAAGGATACTGTCTGGCCTCACAAAAATGCTACAAGAGTCACTTTCTGATTTTTAACAAAAATATAATAAATAATATGAATGTTTAAAGATAGCAAGTCACCAAACATATTTTATCCAAGTACTGGCATGTGTTTTGGTAATCTTTTTTGAAATGGCATCTCCCTCTGTTGCCCCAGCTGGAGTGCAGCGGTGCAGTCTCAGCTCACTGCAACCTCTGCCTCCTGCAACCTCTGCAACAGCATTGCAACATCACTGTTCAAGCAATGCTCCTGCCTCAGCCTCCCGAGTAGAGTGGCGGGTACTACCACACTAAGCTGATTTTTTGTGTCTTAGTAGAGATGGGTTCCACCGTATTGGCCAGGCTGGTCTCGAACTTCTGACTAAAGTGATCTGCCTACCTCAGGCTCCCAAAGTACTGGGTAGGCGTGAGCACCACGCCCAGCCAATAAATGTTTACATGGGACTTCTGATCTCAGCTTTGGATACTAGAATGTGAGGGACAGGTGATTCATCTTCACTGTCAACCCAGCAATGCTCAGGAGAGAATGCCCAAGTGTATTCCTGTATTTCTGCTGTGCTCTCTTTGCCTATTTTTACTCTTCTTGAAGACCTTTCGTCAGCATCTTTCCAGGTCAGGCTCTGTGGGTTAAAACAAAATAAAATAAGTTGTCATTTATTTTCTGAAAATGCTGATTCAATCTCAGTACTCAATGACATTTTTGTTAATTTGGAATTCTAGACAACAGTATTTTTCTTTATTTCTCTTTTCACATTTCAGCATCTTATGAACGTTTTTCAGTTGTTTTAGGCAGTTGTCATTTGCGTTGAAAAGTCAGCTGTCTTGTTTGACTCCTTTGAAGGCACTATGCTTCTTTCCTCTGGCCGCTTCTGGTATTATTATTTGGTATTATAATTTGATTAAAATGAGTCATGGTGGAATTTTAAAATTGGTATTGTTTTTCCTTGTTACTGTGTTAACACTGCATGTGATTCTCTCAACTTACTGAAAATTTGATATCTTTAAAGAATTTTAAATGTTTTTGCTGGTTAACTGTTCAGTTATTATCTTTGTCCCATTCTCTTCTCTAATTCTGGAATTCTGGTTGAACATATGTTAAATATTCCTTTGTGCTCACATGACTCAGATACTTTTTTCTATATTGTCTTTCTCTTAATTCTCTGTTTTATTTTGATATTAGATGTTGACTATATTCAAGCTCAGTAATCTTGTCTTATATTATTTCTAATACACTTTTGAAGTCCATCTACTGGGGTATTAATAGCAGGTATTTTATTTTTCAATCTTAGAACATCGACTTTATCCTGTTGCCTAGAATCTAATCTTTGTTAAAAATTTCTACATCTTTATTTCCATAATTCTTTCTTTTTTTTCTTGAACATATTAACCACAACTATTTTGAAGTTTGTTCATAATTGACATTTTAATTTTTTTCATCTTGGTTTTTGGCTACACAGCCTGAAAGGGAGAAAATATAATTATGGAATTATAATAGAGAAACCTAGTCCTGGTGATAAAATTTTAGACTTTAAATCCTGGATGCCTGAAACATTATCATCCCTGGTTGTATTAGTCCATTTTCACCCTGCTGATAAAGACATATCCGAGAGGGGAGGAAAAGGGGTTTAATTGGACTTTGAGTTCCACGTGGCTGGGGAACCTCAGAGTCATGATGGGAAGTGAACAGCACATGTGCCAACAGCAGAAGAAAATGAGAAAGAAGCAACAGTGGAGCCCTGGTAAAACATCCGATCTCTTGAGACCTATTCACTGTTACCAGAATAGCACAAGAAAGACTGACCCCATGATTCAGTTACCTCCTCCTGGGTCACTCCCACAACATGTGGGAATTCTGGGAGATGCAATTCAAGTTGAGATTTGGGTGGAGACACAGCCAATGGACATCATTCCGCCCCAGCCCCTCCATGTTTCATGTCCTCACATTTCAAAACCAATCATGTCTTCTCAACAATACCCCAAAGTTTTAACTCATCTCAGCATTAACTCAAAAGTCCACAGTCCAAAGTCTCATCAGAGATAAGCCAAGTCCCTTTCACCTATGAACCTGTAAAATCAAAAGCAAGTTAGTTATTTCCTAGATTCAATGAGGGTACAGGTACTGGGTAACTACAGCCATTCCAAGTGGGAGAAATCGGCCAAAACAAAGGGGGGGCAGGCCCATGGAAATCTGAAATCCAACAGGGTGGCCAAACCTTAAAGCTCCAAAATGACCTCCTTTGATTCTAGGTCTTACATCCAGGTCATGCTGATATAAAAGCTGAGTTTCCATGGTCTTGGGCAGCTCTGTCCCTGTGGCTTTGCAGGGTACAGCCTCCTCCTTGCTGCATTCACCATCTGGCCTTGAGTGTCTGTGGCTTTTCCAGACACATGGTGTTGGTGGTTCTACCATTCTGGGGTCTGGAGGATGGTGGCTCTCTTCTCAAAGCTCCATGAGGCAGTGCCCCAGTAGGGAATCTGTGTGGCGGCTCTGACCCCACATTTCCCTTCCACGCTGCCATAGCAGAGGTTCTCTATGAGGTCCTGCCCTGCAGCACACTTTTGCCTGAGCATACAGGTGTTTCCATAAATCTTCTGAAATCTAGGCAGAGGTTCCGAAACCTCAATTCTTGACTTCTGTGCACCTGCAGGCTCAGCATCACATGGAAGCTGCCAAGGTTTGGGGCTTCCACCCTCTGAAGCCACAGCCCAAGCTCTTTGTTGGCCTCTTTAGCCACAGCTGGAGCAGCGGGGACACAGGGCACCAAGTCTCTAGGCTGCACACAGCACAGGAACCCTGGGCCCAGCCCACGAAACCACTTTTTCTTCCTGGGCCTCTGGTCCTGTGATGGGAGTGGCTGCAGTGAGGACCTCTGACGTGTTCTGAAGATCTGTTCCCCATGGTCTTGGGGATTAACATTTGGACTTTTTGCTATGTATGCAAATGTCTGCAGCCTGCTTGAATTTCTCCCCAGAAGATGGGTTTTTCCTTTAAATCGCATAGTCAGTCTGCAAATTGTCTGAACATTTATGCTCTGTTTCCCTTTTAAAACTGAATGCCTTTAACAACACCTAAGTCACCTACTGAATGCTTTGATGCTTAGAAATTTCTTATATCAGATACCCTAAATCATCTTTCTCAAGTTCAAAATTCCACAAATCTCTAGGGCAGGGGCAAAATGCCACCAGTCTCCTTGCTAAAACATAACCACAGTCACCTGCTCCAGGTCCCAACAAGTTTCTCATCTCCACCTGAGACCACCTCAGCCTGGATCTTATTTTCCATATTCCTATCAGCATTTTGGGCAAAGCCATTCAACAAGTCTCTAGGCAGTTCCAAACTTTCCCACATTTTCCTTTTTTCCTTCTGAGACCTCAGAACTGTTCCAATCTCTGTTTGTTAACCAGTTCCAAAGTTGCTTCCACATTTTTTGGTGGTGTTTTAGCAACACCCCACTCTTCTGGTGCCAATTTACTATATTAGTTCGTTTTCATGCTGCTGATAAAGACATACCTGAAGACTAGGAAGAAAAAGAGGTTTTATTGGACTTACAGTTCCACATGCCTGGGAGGCCTCAGAATCACGATGAGAGGTGAAAGACACTTCTTACATGGCAGAAACAAGAGAAAATGAGGAAGAAGCAAAAGCAGAAACCTCTGATAAACCCATCAGCTCACTTATTCACTAACAAGAGAATAAGCACTAGAAAGATGGACCCCATGATTAAATTACCTCCCCTGGGTCCGTCGCACCACACGTGGGAATTCTGGCAGATAAAATTCAAGTTGAGATTTGGATGGGAAATCACTGGTCTTCTTAGTTATGGGAGCAAAAATATTTACCATGTATTTACTATATATAAATGCAAGAATGCCTTTTCCATCTGAGATACAACTTATAAATTTTGCTCTAAAACACTAGTGTTGTTACAAGAGCTTTTCCCTAAGATAGGCATCAGTCTAACAAAAAACAGGTATTTTTGGCAAGGTTATGGGGAACATAATGTCCCATTTTATCACTGAGAGATACCACAAATTTGTGTTTATGTTAGACAATAGACTCTAGACACATGATCTAAATTCAATATTATTCTTGCAACATTAAAAAAAATGTTTTTTCTTTTACTTCTCCTAGAATATGTCAATATACCCCCTCTCTAGTTAACTTAACTGCATTATAAATGTAAGTATTCTCTCTTTCTTGGGAGAAGCTACTCCTATAGATCACTTTGGCCCCATGACTTTTTTAAAATTTAAACCATAAATATGATAATCCTGTAAATGTGTTTAGTGTCCTGGAACTTAGAAAATGTTTCCAGTTTACTTTTCATGAAACATTTGAAATTCAATTCTTTTTTTTTTTTTTTTTTGGCTGTCGAGGTATTACACTATAATTTTATCAGGTTCTAAAGATGGAATTTAACCATAACTGACACTTAGCTGAGTATAAATGGAAAATTGCAGAAGCAGTTATATGGCCTATAGTTTCTAAGTTTACTAAGAATTTGTTTGGTGGTCCACTTTTAAGTTTGTCATTAAAAAGAAGAAATATATTTATTCAGAAGCCTGTAAATAAAAGATTACATTTTCATAATTTTAAATTAATTGGATTATGCTGCCACAAGGCACACTGACTGAATAGCATCGGTACAAGTTTGAGTCCAGGAATTCTAGGTCTAACTCGAGATTCTGGTACTTACTAGACTTATGACAGTGAGCCCGTTACTAAACCTCTCTGTATCTCTCTTCTCATCTCTAAGACAGGTGCTATGATGGGTAATATGATGTGATGTCAATGTGTATTTTAATTGTGTTAAGCCCTTATTCTAAGGAACATCATTTGTTCAGATAGTTTTTAATTATAGGGCCTCTCCAAAGGCAGTTATTGAAACGGCTCGGTTATCTTTCTTAGCAATCAACATCTGAGGACTTTCTATTTAACATGTGAAATAGAAACATTAACATTTAGATTTTCATTGGTAAATTTAGTAACTAGTTGATTTATTGAAAGATTTAAATGGCATTTTATGGGTACAATAAGCAGGATTTAAGAAAATTGACTAGAATATGTTAACATCATTCTTTACACTTTCTTATACAAGGTAAGCCTAGGAGTTTATACTGTTTAGCAATGAAATCCAAGTTTAGTCTTTAAATGGTCTTATGTTCCATTACAGGGAGAGAGAAAGTTGGAGTGAGTTATTTGTCTAAAAATAAGATCATAAAACCCTGCCCTTAGAGTATGATTGCATCTTCTTTGAGCAAATATTTTGCTCAAAACTTGACTGGAATACCTAGTAAGACAAAGAGCCAAGAGAAGCTGAATGAACTATAATGTGTATCCTTACTAATGAATGCACATTTAATAAATGGCTGGATATATTTAACAGGTGAATGTGACCAAAACGTTTGATGGCTGTACTTTAAACCAAAAATACTTTAAGGTTGTATTTATCTCACTGTCTTAATTCAGTTCACAACAATAGTTATTTTAACTGCTTCTTTTATAGGGGAAATTAGATAAAATCAAGTACTTAATGCATATGAAGTGCTCAATAAAATACCAGCTTCGCTAACGGAAGTATGGATTGCTCATTACATAAATTGTGTCATTACATTTGCTCATTAAATTACATTATCATGTCTGAGAATCTGAGTTGAGTAACATAGGGTAAAAAAAAATCAAGAAGGGAATTGAGATAAGTGAATGATTCCAAGGTATAGGTGTCCATCATTTTATCGTGCTTCACAGATACTGCCACTTACAAACTGAAGGTTGGTGGCAAGTCTATTGGTGCCATTTTTGTTGTTCAATAGCATGGGCTCACTTTGGGTCTTTTAATCTCATTTTTGTAATTCTCGCAGTATTTCAAACTGTCATTATTATTTTAGTTGTTTTGGTGATCTCTGATGAGTGATCTTTGATGAGTGATCTCAAAACCATTGTAAATGTTTTGAGATGCCCACAATAGATAGCAAACTTAATCAAGTGTTTTGTGTGTTCTCAGTATTCTACTGAGATCCTTCCCACATCTTATATTCCTTCTCTTTGGGTCTTCCTATTCCCTGAGACACAATATTGAAATTAGGCAAATGAATAACCCTACAAAGACCTGTAAGTATTCAAGTGAAGAGCCTCTTGTCTCTTGATTTAAATCTAGAAATTATTCAGTTTACTGAGGAAGAAATGTCAAAAGCCAAGGTAAGCCAAAAGTTAAGCATCTTGTGCAAAACAGTTGGCTAAGTTGTGAATGCAAAGGGAAAATTCTTGAAGGGTATTAAAAGTGCTACTCTAATGAGCAAGCAAATAACAGGAAAGGAACACAGCGTAATTGTGATATGGAAAAATTCTGAATGGTCTGAATAGGAAAACTAGTCTCTGCATTCCCTTAAGCCAAAACCTAACCCAGCTCAAGGTCCTAACTCTCTTTAATTTTGTAAGAGCTGAGAGCGGTAAGGTAGCTGTAGAAGAAAAGTTGAAAACTAGCAGAGGCTGGTTCATGAGGTTTAAGAAAAGGAACCAGAACCAAAAAATAAACGTGCAAAGTGAAGCGGCAATGCTGATGGAGAGGTTGCAACACGTTATCCAGAAGATCTGGCTTAGATGAAGGGGGCTACAATAAAACAACAGGTTTTCAGTGTAGACAAAACAGTCTTTTATTGGAAGAATGTGGCATCTTCTACTGGAAGAATATGATGTTCATGCTTGGAAGAAGTGAAGATTGAAAGGACAGGTGAAATTTATTGGTAGAGGCTAATGTAGCTGGTGACTAAGTTGAAGCCAGTGTTCACTTACCATGGCAAGAAGCCTAGGGCCTTTGAGAATTATGCTGAATTTGTTCTGCCTGTGCTCTGAAAATGAAAAAAACAAGACTGGAAAACAGTATACCTATTTACAGTGCTGTTTACTGAACATTTTAAGCCCACTTTTGAGACATGTTGCTTAGAAAAGAATACTCCCTTCCAAAGATTGCTGTCCATTAACAATAATCTGTGCACCCAGTCACCCAAGAGCTCTGATGAACACGGAGACTGATGCTATTTCATACCTGCTAATGGAAGATCCTCTATACAGCCCACAGCCAAGTCTGATTATTCAGGAAATATTTTCACAAGGTTGTAGCTACCACGATAGTTATTTCTCTGATGGATTTGTGCTAAGTAAATTGAAAATCTTAAAACGACTCACCATTCTAGATCTCATTAAGAACATTTATAATTCATGAGATAAGGTCAAAATATCAATATTAAAAAAGGTTTGGAACAAGTTGATTCCAGCCCTCATGGATCACTTTGAGGGGTTTAAGACTTCAGTGGAGACAGTAAGTGCTGATGTGATGGAAATAGCAAGAGAAATAGAATGAGAAGTGAAGCCTGAATATGTGACTGAATTGTTGCAATTTCATGATGAAAAGTCATCAGAAGAGAAATAGCATCTCATGGATGAAAAAACAAAGTGGTTTCTTGAAATGGAAACTAATTCTGGTGAAGTTGCTGTTAACATTGTTGAAATGACAACAAATAAATTTAGAATATTACATCAAGTTAATTAATAAAGCTCCAGTAGAGTTTGAAAAGATAGACACTAATTTAGAAAGAAGTTCTGCTATAAATAAAATTGTTCATGAAAGGAAGAGTCTATCAATGTGGCATATCTTATTGTTGTCTTATTTTAAGGAATTGCCACAGCCACACCACCCTTCAGTAACTAATCAGTTAATCCTGATCAGTCAATAGTCATCAAAAGTAAGAATTTATTAGAGTCCTTAGCATTGAGAAACTAAGTAATTATTTCACAGAAATAGTAACACTATTAACATTACACTTTAAAAATTATGAAGATTTTGTATAAACATTAGGAGATTTTATTCTGGGAAGGTTGTATAAGTTATATCAACTCTTAAAAATATTTAAATGAAATGCCTTTAATATATATGTAATATGATATATTACATAATTCAAATGATATATATAACAATGTAATGGAAAAAGTTCCTTAAACTTCATATGGAACCAAAAAAGTGCCAACATAGCCAAGACAGTCCTAAGCGAAAAAAAAAAAAAAAAAAAAAAAGAAGAAGCTGGAGGCATCACACTACCTGACTTCAAACTCTACTACAAGGCTACAGTAATCAAAACAGCATGGTACTGGTACCAAAACAGAGGTATAGACCAATGGAACAGAACAGAGGCCTCAGAAGTAACGCCACACATCTACAGCCATCTGATCTTTGACAAACCTGACAAAAACAAGCAATGGGGAAAGGATTCCCTGTTTAATAAATGGTGTCGGGAAAACTGGCTAGCCATAGGCAGAAAACTGAAATAGGACCCCTTCCTTATACCTTATGCAAACATTAGCTCAAAATGGATTAAAGATTTAAATATAAGACCTAACACCGTAAAAACCCTAGAAGGAAACCTAGGCAGAACCATTCAGGATATAGGCATAGGCAAGGACTTCATGACTAAAATACCAAAAGCAATGGTAACAAAAGCCAAAATAGACAAATGGGATCTAATTAAACCTAAGAGCTTCTGCAGAGCAGAAGAAACTATAGTGAAAGTTCCTTTATCCTCTTGCAGGTCATGCGATGAGGGTGTGGTTTACTTTTTTGGTGTCTCACTGCTCAGACCTCTGGGGAAGCCTGCAGATAGGCTGTGGAGCTCCAACCCCATGGCAGCATCTAGGGGTAATGCTAACAGCTCCTGAAGCCCCAGTGGGCATGTTACAGTGTGTTCTTTAGTTTAGCTGTCTATAGGTGGCTTGTGTTAATGAGCTTAATTAGACCCTCTGCCTTATTGCAAGGATAGAGGGTTTCTGTATGTGGGTTCTTGCCTTGGTGTACCAGAAAAATTGGATGACACATGGGCTTGGAGAATGAGTGCAAGGTTTTATTGAATAGTGGAAGTAGCTCTCAGCAGGTGGATGGGGAGAGAGAAGGGGGATGGCATGGGAAGGTGGTTTTCCCTGGAGTCAGGCTGCTCAGCAGCTGGACATTCCTCTGACCAGCCCTGGTTGAATTCCATGTCATGCTGCTGTAGATGGCCTGGCAGCGTCTGCTGGTGTCCCCTACTGTGTTCTTCCACTGGTGTGTCCCTCTCACATCCAGCCACTTGTGTCTCTGCCCACTAGGGTCTTTGGGTTTTTATAGGCACAGGATGGGATCATGACAGGCTAAGGTGGCCTTGGTAAACCCAACATTTGGGCACAAAAACAGAAATGCCTGTCCTCACCTAGGTTCATGGGCACAGGCCCTGGCGTGGAGTCCTAGCCAGGGACCATGCCTGTCTCTACCCAGGACTTCCCTGCCCCCTTCTGTATCAATAACATAATTATATCTAAATATTATTTAGACATAATAATACATAAATATGTATACATAATATATTGTCTTGTATTATATATAAATATATTACATGATTAAATATACATTATATCATGTTACATGTATAAAAGTCATTTAAATATATAATTATATATATTTCACTATGTATATATAATATGAATATATTTAGTAAAATATATTTTATATATACATACTTAGTGAAATCCTATGTTGAAGTAAATGCTTGAATTGATATATTATTTATATAGTAGCAGAACAATGTATTAGAAATACAAATTAGATTTTTCTTGGCCAGGTTTAAATTTAGAAAATGTGGTAAATTTGTTTTAAATAAATTTGATTAATTTTTTTGTTTGACTATGTCAAGTAAGATGTTTAAACACTGTTTATCATATTGTCACTCATTAATTTTGTTTTGAGCTAACTGGGAGTAATCTAGCTGTAAGCAATTCTAAAATTTCACAAAGGAAACAAATGTCTCTATAGTAATTTCTTGCACATGAAAATCACTAGAACAATCTTTGTGAAATATCAAAATACAGAAGTGAAAGGACTCAAGTCAAATATGGAAGCCATCCCAGCCACCGCCTCTTACAAGTGGCTTAGTGTTTTAGCAGGAAGTACAGTCAGACGGCCCTCAGGTTTCAGCTCTCTTACAAATTTGACCCAGGAAATCATATGGGTGTTTTTATGATTCTATTAAAATTAGAGAAACAGAGGAAATATATGTCATGTATTCCATATTTATATATTAATTTCTACAGTTTGTATTCTAAATCTGTAGATCATGCCTATTCAGTAAATGCTGAATATAAGAGTTGTAGGGGACTTGTATGGCTTTGTGAAACTTCACCTCGTATCAACATACTTCATGTTAGGTAAAATAGCTATAAATTTAATTGTCTATTTGCTGAACATCTGTTAGTCTATTGAAGTTTAATTACTTATGTGGTTCTGGATTTCAAACATATACAGTATAATGACTTACGCTGTAGGTGTAAAAAAATTGTTTTAACAACCTTTCTCTAAATTGTACAATGTTGCCTTAAATACTTTTAATTGATTAGAAAGTTAGTGGGGCCTTAAGTATTATAAACTATGTAGAAAAACTATAATAAACGTGCTTTACAGTTTAAAAAATAATTTTGAATAAATTATTTCCTTTTTTCCTTTTAGGAATTAATGGGGTGGACATTACTACTTTCCTAATTTTATATCCTAAAAATCTGAAACACAGAAATTGATTAATAAAGTCAATGAAGTCATTGAGCTTGCAAAATGCTGAATCTGACTTAAACGATGCAGGGTCTTTTTCCTCAAAACCTGTGCTCAGTTTAGCCTATCTCATCTTCTCCCTTGTCTTGAAATTTAACAGCTTTGACGAGTTTAGAAATTAATTTTGAAATATTAGATCCTGTGAGACTTTTGAATGAGTAGTGAATCATTAGAATATTTTTTATTAATTATTGTTATATAAACTAACCCCCACTCCAGTTTAACAGTGAATTCGTTACAAACCTTACAAATCTACATGTGATGGCCATTTAGCATATTATTCATTTTCATAATATATTAGTGGTAAAGTCATTATTTATCATTTCCTTTTCAGCATATAAATAATTTAAAATTGAATTTTTTCACATGAAAAGTGGGACCCTAAAGAAAATCTCCACACACAGTGGGTCGTCCCATTTTTCTATTCAAAATGCTCCTCTCTACTTTTAAGCTTAATTCCAAAAGTTTATCCTAATTTATTTTTATGTTGTCTTTTGAGACACAGTCTTGCTCTGTTGCCCAGGCATCAGGCTGGAGTGCAATGGTGCAACCTCGGCTCACTGCCACATCTGCCTCCTGGGTGTAAGAGATTCTCATGCGTCAGCCTCCGGAGTAGCTGGGATTACAAGGACGCACCACCACACCCAGCTAATTTTTGTATTTTAGTAGAGATGGTATTTCACCATGTTGGCCAGCATGGTCTCAATCACCTGACCTCGTGATCCGCCCGTCTTGGTCTTACCCTAATTTTTTTAAATGAAGTGCAAGTAGCAAAACAAACAAAAAATGACTTATGCTGTAGGTGTTAAAAAAAATGGTTTTAAGGACCTTTGTTTAAATTGTACAGTGTTGCCTTAAATACTTTTAATTGATTAGAAAGTTAGTGGGGCCTAAAGTATTATAAACTATGTAGACATCTTTATTCATAACAGATTGTATTTTATATATATATATATATATATATATATATAAAGATGTAATTTATATATATGTATATATATAAATATATATAAAGTTAAATTCACCTTTTAAATTAACACTATAACTTTAAACATTTTCTTCTAATAAAAGATAATTTTGACTTATATGTGTATTTTTTCTTTTCCACAAATTAGAAAATGGTTTTGTTCTATTTTTTTTTTTTAAATAAAGTCTCCCCATCCCTTGAAACCAGTGTTTTTAAATGTCACCATTAACACCTCCTTTTGTAAGTGTTAAAATTGTGTTGGACCCACACAAATAAGTGGGAGGTGCTAATGGACACTTTTTTATTTTTTCTGAATGCAGTTTATGTATCTTTTTAAGAAAAAAGTGCTACATAGCTTTTTGAAACTTAGTGGTTTTTCTTCTTACTCACTGAATTTTACATGAACTGTTAAAAGCTAATGGCATAAACCTTTATGTTCTGTCATATAGATATATATAGTAAATACAATTAAAATATTTTTTTTTTTTTTTTTTTTTTT
>NW_016107562.1:44194-116181 GCF_001604975.1 Cebus imitator
AGCTGGGATTACAGGCACGCGCCACCATGCCCAGCTAATTTTTTGTATTTTTAGTAGAGGCGGGGTTTCACCTTGTTGACCAGGATGGTCTCGATCTCTTGACCTCATGATCCACCGCCTCGGCCTCCCAAAGTAATACAATTAAAATATTAATGTAAATTATAGGCTTATTTTATATGCATGTCAATTAAATATTTTTGCATAGAACTATTATGGAACAACCTATCTCTGACACAGATAGATGAATGTGGACCTCAGACTCATTACACATTCCTGATATACCAGAGAAAAATCTATGTACCTATTAACTTTGAGAATAACATAAAGATATAACATGAACAATAATAACTTTAAATTGTTTTGTGATGAACTACACCATATGTTTCTATCTGGACTTCTCAGAATCCCAATCATCCAAAAGCTTGAACAGCTGCTGCCATTTTGCAGATAATTGCTTTAAGATCCATTTTGTCCTTCCGTGTGTTGATTTCTCCTTCTGTCTCTGTAAGTCCAACTGGATACTTATCACATTCCCCCTTCTAAATGTGTCTGCTTTCCTCTGGAGTTCACTTTGCAAACTAAATACTTTTATCTAAGAAAAAAATATTCTAGGTATATATCTTTCCAAGAGACATGAAAATTGATGACAAAGGTTTATCCTTCTGCTTACTCTATATTCTCAATAAATATTTAGATTAGTTCTAACCTTTAAATATGTAACATGCTATCCTTTCTTCTCTGAATAATGGATTGCAATATTTCTACAGAGCTGCTTTGTGATACAGTGTTGAGAGCCTATAAGCCAAAACAAGCTTCCTTCTCCTCCTTTTTCTAACTATGTTAGAAAACTTAAAGAATTTAAAGAATATTTTTAAATCTGAAATGATTTTGCTTAAATATTAATTTCAAAGAAATAATTTGATTGCAATAAAATTGAGGCAATATTCAATGATGAGAGGAAACTTTTTTCCTTAAGTCTTACTTGTCTATCAGTACAAAGAAATGGCATGATTACTTTTCACAGAAATGTATACACTTCTCTAGTCCTTTTATGGAGAAAAATTTGAATATCGGATGTTTTTCTCTTTTGACTTTTTCCCAACTTTTAAACTTTGTAGTTTCATAAAGAGATAGTGATTGGCATAATGTAATAGTGTGAAACATAAATTTCTTTTCCAAACCTATAGGATTTTTAAATACATTGAGTGCTAAATACCTGTGAAGAGAGTGTTTATTTTCCCTTAAGAAATGCAGTCTGCATGCAGCACACTTCTCTGTTTATGGAAGTTCTTAGGCCATATCGGACAAGAAAACTCACAATGCGATCACACTGGCAGGGATGAGTAATTTCTCCCGTTTTGGAAACGCTGTCTCGGCATGACAAGCAGGGTGTTGTTTTCAGTGACCTTTCATCAGGCATGTTTCTCAAGCATTGTTGGAAAAGGTTATAACCACGAGACTATTTTCATTGAAACCTGGTGATCAATTTTGTTGTAATGCCCATCCTCCCACAAGAATTTATAGAAATGAAGTGGATGACAACCCAGAAAAGGCATAAAGAAAATGGATTATTTGAAAAACCACAGACTTGCAACTGCTTAAATCATATGGTCTGTTTGTCTCACTGTAGTTTATTATCTTTCATCAAGCAATGGCAGGGCTACATTTTTCTTGATTGACATTTTTACACATTCTGTGTTTAAACTTACAAAAAAATGATTGACATTTACCCTACTATAGGAGATTATTCTGATAAGATCTGAAAATTGGAGAAAATTGCAAGCTACCTTGTCCTGTCTATTGGTGGGCTTCACCCTATCCAAACAATATTTAGCCTCTAAATCGATGGCAATTAGGGCAGAAAGAAGAGCAAGTAGGTATCTGATTCACAGATGAAATATCAGTGCCAAACAAAATACACATTCCTACATTCAGGAGTTGGCTGAGTATTTGTGTATAAGAGGGATATCATCAATAAAGACTGTTAGGAAAACTATATATATAGCTGTATTTAAGAACACTCTCTTCGGGGGATCAGTATTGCCAGAAGCAATGAGAAGTTATCAACTGTGACTCATTCAAATTGTTAAGACAAATTTGTTTCTACAATGTCTATAGATATAGGTTTCTTTCCACTGTAATGAAATTATATATAGTGGCATTTTTCTCTATCATTGTTGGATGTATAAAAGATTTTCTTGAAAATTTTTAATAGTCTAGCAATTATACAAATCTTTTGGTTTAATTAAAATACATATACCCATAAGTTATTTGATAAACACAGTATTTTTATATCTCATTCAAACAGGTAAGTAAAGCCACTTATGTAAATATATTAAAATCCTTATATGTATTTTTGTGCATCTCAAGTGCATAGTTTAGAATAATTAGAATCCATGGTTTATGATTCATTGTTATCATTAGTTCATGAAACTCTCATGTTATTGCACTTATATATATCTTTTTTTAGGTTTATTAATTTTTATTACTATAAGTTCTAGGGTACCTGTGCAGAACATGCAGGTTACATAGGTATGCATGTGACATGGTGATTTGATGCAGCCTTCACTCCATCATCTACATTAGGTGTTTCTCCTGATGTTATCCCTCCCCTGTAATGCCCCACACTTTGCTATCCCTCTCCTAGCCTCCTAACCCCCTACAGGCCCCAGTGTGTGATATTCCCCTCCTTG
Source organism: Cebus imitator (assembly GCF_001604975.1). NCBI lineage: Eukaryota > Metazoa > Chordata > Mammalia > Primates > Cebidae > Cebus > Cebus imitator. The sequence continues at coordinate 46,888 of NW_016107562.1, forward strand.
TGTCCATGTGTTCTCATTGCTCAACACCCACTTATGAGTGAGAACGTGGTGTCTGATTTTCTGTTCTTGTGTCAGTTTGCTGAGAATGATGGGTTCCAGCCATGTCCCTGTAAAAGACATGAACTCATCCTTTTTTATGGCTGCATAGTATTCCATGGTATATATGTGCCACATTTTCTTTGTTCAGTCTGTCACTGATGGGCATCTGGATTGGTTCCAAGTCTTTGCTATTGTAAACAGTGCTGCAATGAACATATGTGTGCATGTATCTTTAGAATGATTTATAATCCTTTGTGTATATAGCCAGTAATGGGATTGCTGGGTCAAATGGAATTTCTATTTCTAGGTCCTTGAGGAATTGCCACACTGTATTCCATAATGGTTAAACTAATTTACACTCCCACCAACAGTGTAAAAGCGTTCCTATTTCTCCACATACTCTCCAGCATCTGTTGTCTCCTGACTTTTAATAATTGCCATTCTAACTGGCATGAGATGTGGTTTTGATTTGCATTTCTCTAATGATCAGTGATGATGAGCTTTTTTTCATGTTTGTTGGCCAGATAAATGTCTTCTTTTGAGAAGTGTCTGTTCATATCATTTGCCCACTTTTTGATGGGGTTGTTTTTTTCTTGTAAATTTAAGTTCTTTGTAGATTCTGGATATTAGCCGTTTGTCAGATGGGTAGATTGCAATTTTTTTTTGCCCATTCTGTTGGATGCCAGTTCACTCTAATGATAGTCTCTTTTGCTGTGCAGAAGCACCTTAGTTTAATTAGATCCTTTTTGTCCATTTTGGCTTTTGTTGCCAATGCTTTTAGTGTTTTAGTCATGAGATCCTTGCCCATGCCTATGTCCTGAATGGTATTGCTTATCTTATATCATATTGCTCCAGCTTTACAAAACTTCAGACAAGTTTGTTTTTCACTATAGGCCCCTAACGTTTCTTTCTTAGAGCATTTGCTTTAGAAAACTTACAATTGTAAATTCTTTCTCTGTCCCTTTGTACCTTATATATGCTCAAACATTTACATTAGCCTATCATCTAACACCAAGATTATTTTATAACAAGGTGTTGAATATCTTATGTAATTATTTCAGTACCATACATTATGTTGAAATTGTGATTGCTTTGAAACATTATAAAGCCAAAAAAATCCTAAATGGAGCATCATCAGTTAGGGACTGTGCTTGGTCATCTTCCCTTTAAAGCTTTTAAAAATGGTATTGTGCTTATTATGCTTTTCACTCAGTTATATGTTGCGAAGATTCATCCATATTTTATGTGTAGCTCCTGCTGATTAATTTTTGGAGCTGCAATGTATTTTCTTGAGGCGATATACAACATTGTGATTATGAACAGGATTTCTGTACACATTCCTGTGTATGTTTCCTGGTATAAATGTGTAAGAGTTGATTGTGAACATCTTCTTGGAAGTTAAACGATTTAGGGTACTAAAAGGTCAAATTTTTAAGTATTTTCTCAAAAGGATTTCCCAAATACCTATATTGAACATCAGTTTACCACATTTTCCAAGACTTGATAATGATAATCTTCTATTTCTCTGTACAAAACATTGGGCATTTCATTTATATATTTGCCACATTAAGAGTAAAACCTTTTGTTTATCAAAGGCATAATATAAAAGGCAAATTATAAAGTTGTAGTCAATGTAACAAAACAGAATGATAAACCACAATTTGGAAATAGACAAACATAGAAAAATCCTAAATAGATAAAGAAGCACAACACATAAATAGGAATTTCAAAGAAAGGGAACATATATTGTCAATAAACATATGAAATTGTTCTTAATTTTACTAAGTGATGTGATTTGGATATTTGTCCCCTCTATCTCATGGATGTGGAGACGGGATCCCCAATGCTGAAGGTGGGGTTTAGTGGGAGGTGTTTGGGTCATGGGGACAGATGTCCCCATGATGGCTTCTTGCCATCCCCTTGGGATCAGCAAGTTTTCACTGTACTGGGTCATGAAAGAGATGAGAGTTTAAAGGAGCTGGACACTCCCTCTTCTCTCTTGCTCCTTCTCTTGCCATGAGACACACCTGTCTCCCATTCATCTTGTACCATCAATAAAAGCTTCTTGAGGCCTCACTAGAAGCAGATGCTGGCACTGTGCATCTTGTACAATCTGCAGAACTGCAGGCCAAATAAACCTCTTTTCTTTATAAATTACCCAGCCTTGGTATTCCTTTACAGCAATGCAAAAGTTACTAACACACCAGTAATCAATAAAGTGAAAAAGGGGGAAAAAAAAAAAAGAGTGTACAAATGACTGTTTAATACAGACCACTCATATAGGTAACAATCTTATTGCTGGTAATTGATATGCATGTATATTTTGATCCAATACATTATTTAAAATATTTTAAAGAAGTTCTTTATGTGATATTCAAGATTAAAACAAAGTAGGCAATATTGGTGTTCTGATGGATGTATTTCAGAGTATTTATTTCCAAAGAACAACTCATTTTTAAACTATGTTTGTTAGCTAGAGTTATAATAAATATTGTGTGCACATTTACCAAATAATAATCTTTAATATATTAGTGCATTGCAAGGAATGTACATTTTCTTATAATAATTAAAAAGTATGTAACACTATTGACATTTCTATAACAATCAACTTACATTTTTTTTTCCTTTTTTTTTTTTTTTTGAGATGGAGTCTCACTCTGTCACCAGGCTGGACTGCAGTGGTGCGATCTTGGCTCACTGCAACCTCTGCCTCCCAGGTTCAAGCAATTCTCCTGCCTCAGCCTCCTGAGTAGCTGGGACTACAGGCGCACGCCACCATGCCCAGTGAATTTATTTTTTTTTTGTATTTTTAGTAGAGACGGGGTTTCACCATGTTGACCAGGATGGGCTCGATCTCTTGACCTCGTGATCCGCCCACCTTGGCCTCCCAAAGTGCTCGGATTACAGGCGTGAGCCTCTGCGCCCGGCCAACAATCCAGTTTCTGAAAGATAGAGAAGTATGTTGGAAAACTTTCTAATGTATTTCTAAGAACATTGATTATTGAAAAAGTCTCTTAAACTTTTATTTAGATAATTTTAAATATGGAATTTTAGAACTTTTTAAATTTATTAAAGCTATTTTTAAATTATAAAGCATTAACTTTTTAATTTGATGACAGACTAATACATTTAAAGGATTTTATATATAGAAATAGAAGTCTCTATGTACTAACATTGGAAATGTCCAGAAGGAACATAAAATAGGGAAGTTTTAAAGTCTAAAATGAAAAGTTTGGAAGTGGAGCATGCATAGCAGTAATAAGTGCATTCATTTTTTTAGGAAAGGCTTCAGTGGGTAAAAAGGGATTATATTCAGCAAGTAGAGGAGAAGAAGGCAGAGGAGTGAGAGAGTGGTGGGGGCAGTGTAGTTAAACTTGCAGAATAAGAAACCCAATGGCAGGGGTTGGAATCCACGCTTTTCTGCATATTAGCCTCTCTGCAATTAGTTCTCCTTGTTTTAAAAATTATTATATTAGGAATTCTTATTTTGCGGATGCTGGGAGGTTTAGGTTACATGCAACATACAGCTTACATGTTTAGAGCAATGCCTGGTACATACAAGGTACTGTATAAAATACAGCTATTTGAATGTAATTTGTATTAGTTTTTAACATAGTATTAATTGAATAATTATTGAATAGTCTAACTCCCTCTCTTTAACACATGCTTATGGAGTCCCAGAAAGCTGTGCTTCATTTCTAGTAAGTTCTTACTTAATTCAGTCTCAACCTCATTCAAATTTACAGTCACTTACTTGTGACATCTCTCCAAATATTTTATAAGAAAATTTAATTTCAGAAATTGAGTTAGATATTAGGTTCTTACTCAACTTTCAACTCTAAATAGAAGTGTATTTTACAATATCCCATATATATTATTATGAAAAGCTTCATGTGATGGAATTATCTACCTCATTAAGACACCCATTCAATTTTGTGGGTAATCCTAGTTATAACACACACACACCCCAACATGTTTAATATTTAAAGTAAAATGTTTAAAGTGAAAACAAATTTATTGCTAGATAACCCAAAAATTTTAATACATATTATATATAATATATATTACTTATATATTATATGTGTTATAATACATTTTATATGATTACATATAATTATATTAATATTATTTAATACAAGTATTTTCAAAATTCTAAATAAGTCTTTCCCACCAACCTTGTACAATTTAATGGTATATATTTTTATATTATGCTTTGAGCTTTCTTTATTAAAAAAAAATATTTTGTAGTCTGAGCGTGGTGTCTCATGCCTATAATTCCAGAATTTGGGAGGCTGAGGCAGGCGGATCACAAGGTTAAGAGATTGAGACCATCCTGGCCAACATGGTGAAACCCATCTCTACTAAAAATACAAAAATTAGATGGGTGTGGTGGCATGTGCCTGTAGTCCCAGCTACTTGGGAGGCTGAGGCAGGAGAATCCCTTGAACCCAGGAGGTGGAGGTTGCAGTGAGCAGAGATCAGGCCATTGCACTCTAGCCTGGCGACAGAGTGAGACTCTGTCTCAAAAAACATTATTATTGCGTAATATATCCACATTCTTGCCCAGTTTTGTGTGGTTAACGTGTCATATTTTTACAAGGTCATCTTTTTTCTATTTGATAAACAAGAAATACTTTTCTTCAGAAAAATATAACTTTGGGACACTTAGGAAATATCTAGCCAACCAAGGGGAGGATGGTTGGCCAAGATAAGGTCATACTTGCTGTTTTTCACACAGCCTCCAAATTGTAAGCGGACACTGCAGAGGTAATGGAAAGGCTAAGACCCTTTACTGCCATCATGGTTCAAGGAGGGAAAATATTAGTAAAAGATATGAACTTGGGCATAGCCATGGAAAGGAGTTATTTCTTGTTTTAAAGGAAAGGCCACAGATTTCTTCTCTGTTAGCAAGAGAAAAAATGATGACAGATAATTCCAAAAGCTGATACATATTAAAATTCACAAAGGAAATTCACCTACAAAAGATAAGAAGTAAAGAGAAAGATAAAAACTCCATGCATAGACAAAACAATATAAAGCGATATTGCTACTCATGGGCAGATAAGTGAGAAATTGTGTAATTTTAGTTGTCATATCACATAATACAAAATAAAAGTCTGGGTATTCTTACATTTTCATTATATTCATCTCTAGTATTGCTCTTTCGCTGAGAAGTTTTTTTCCTTAATCATTTCAGTATTTCAATTTATTTCAAGTGTTTAAATTTTGAGTCTTAAAGCCCATTCCTATTTTACTATTGGGACTTAACCTACATTTTGGGAGTTGAATGTCTCCATTTACAACAGTAACCTTTTTATATTAAGAACAATTCCATATATCACAGATAATTAATATTTATCTCTATAAATATTAAGACCTTTTAAAAATAATTATTTTGCTATAGGTATGTTACAAGTTTTATAGGTAATGTTCTTTCTAAACAGAGCCATCAAGACAGATTTAATGGCATGTTTAATTTTTCAGCCATCCTTAAGAACACTTGTCACTGCAGTTTTCCGTGAACTGACTCTGCAATTACTTTCAACATTTTTCATCTCTGATCTCTTTGTCAAATTGTCACCCTCCTGTCTCCAGCCATCAGCATTCCTGCTTTTAAGAGTTAAGTCTGTATACCTAGTATTTTCGGTCTCTCAGAAAGTAGAAGCTGTTATCAACTTGGGATTATTTTGACTGGTCAGATTTAAAAAAAATACTTCTTACAAAAGAGTGAAGTTGTGGAGACAAAATTAGATAGCCAGGAAGCTGATTTTCGAGTGAGAAAATATTACTCATTATTTTTAATTAGCTAGCACATTGCTACACTGGGAAGTAATAAAAAATAAATTACAATTTAAATAGAGTTTTCTGTTTTCCAAACTGTAGAATAATAAATATATCATACAAGTTCATTCAATTTGGAAACAGGTATAAAAATTTGGAAAAAATTGTGAGTACTTTTTTCCGTTTCAGATTAGTTTGAAATGCCTCAGAAAGCTGATTATGATCAGCTTTAGCACAAAGAATATAATCAGAGCTTGTCAAATCAATCTACTTAAAATTATTTTACAATATAATGAACATTTTGTGATTCTAAGGCTGAATCCCATATAATGGTTTAAAATAAATACAAATTGCCTCAAGATCATGGTGATATGCTAATAGATTATTAGAAGAATATAAACTCATATCAAACATTTTCACAAAGTAACAATATAATTCATAGTTTCTTGTCAAGCACTTATTATTAACCTTGTTAAAATTAAATGAAATATATATTTTCCCCATGTTTGTGTGTGTATGTGTGTATATACGCATACAAACACACAAATAGTATTCATAGTTAAAATGAGGAGAGTCTCCTTCTGACCCAGGATCCACAGTTGCCCATACAAGAGACACCTACTCATGCCTGTTTCATATGAGTCCTTCCAGAAATATGCAATGTTGACACAGAAATGAGAGATGTGAGACCATTCTTTTGAACCATCCTTTCACTTATATCTTAAAGATCCTTTCATTTCTGCATACTTAGATCTACTTTATTCTTTCTGTTGGTCACATAATAGCACACTTCATTGTTAGACCATTATTTAATATTAGTGATGGACACTAAGTTGCTTCATGGTCCATATTGCAAAAACATACACATCATCCATCTTTGTGCATATATGTTTGTGAGAAAATATTTGAAGATTTCTGAGTCAAATAAATGCAAAATAATATCAGCAAATACTGATCCAGTGATTAAACTTCATACTGATTTCCTATTACACTTACAATATGTGAATTTCTCTGTTTCTAACCCTTTCTAATATTGTCCATTATGGAAGTTTTTAATCGACTTTTGATTTGACTGAAAGTCACTTCATATTTTCATGTACAATGCTCAATGATATATACCTTTCAATTTGTAAGGAGTTATTAATTAACTGTTGTCAATTTGTATGAGTTCCTAGTTGGAACCAAGAGAGTACTTTGAATATATTAAACAAACGTATTTTCAATGTATCCTTTCTTATTGCTTCCAAAATGAACGAGCTAGGTCAAAACTAGAGTAACAAATTTATGACTCATTTGATTTTTAAAGTTGAGTCATTAACCCTGGAAAGAAAAAATAATTACAGATTGTCAAGAGAGAAAAAATGTTTTCCTGAATTGTTTAATACAATTTTAACATGATGAGTTACATATAAGTAGAACTAAAAAAAAAGTATGAAAAATATTTTGTCTTCAATAAGAAGAATGTATGTTTCCTCATAGATTTTGTTTCTTAAAAGCAATAGTCTGCTGTTCTTTCATACATATTCATGACAGAACTTCATAAGGAATATATAGTTTATAAAATGAAAATTTAACTTATTTGGTCACAAAAAATATTGATCCTAAAACTACGTTTGGCTGTCACTGATTTCAGGATTACTTTTTGCTTCCCTTCCTTCCTCCCTTCTTTCCCTCTCACCTCCCTTCTGCTCCCCACCCCACTCCAGTCCCATCTCCCGCACCTGTTCTCCTCGTCCCATTCCCCTGATTTGTGTATGTTGGACCAGCCTTGTATCCCAGGGAGGAAGCAGACTTGATCCTGGTGGATAAGCTTTTTCATGTGCTGCTGGATTTGGTTTGCCAGTATGTTATTGAGGATTTTCGCATGGACGTTAATCAGGGATATTAGCCTGAAATTTTCTTTTTCTATTGTGTCTCTGCAAGCTTTTGGTTATCAGGATGATACTGGCCTCATAAAATGAGTTAGGGAGGATTCCCTCTTTTTCTATTGTTTGGAATAGTTTCGGAAGGAAGGGTACCAGCTCTTCTTTACATCTCTGGTAGAATTTGGCTGTGATTCCATCTGGTTCTGGACATTTTTTTGGTTCGTGGACTATTAATTACTGCCTCAATTTTGGAACTTGTTATTGGTCTATTCAGGGATTCAACTTCCTGGCTTACTCTTGGGAGGGTGTGTCCAGAAATTCATCCATTTCTTCTAGGTTTTCTATTTAATTTGCATAGAGGTGTTTATGGTATTCTCTGATGTTAGTGTGTATTTCTGTGGGATCAGTAGTGATATCCCCTTTATCATTTTTTATTGAGTTTATTCTTCTCTCTTCTTTATTAGTGTGGGTAGTGGTCTATTTTGTTGATCTTAAAAAAAAAATAGCTCCTGGATTCACTGATTTTTTTTTTTTTGAAGGGTTTTTCAGGTCTCTGTCTCCTTCAGTTCTGCTCCGATCTTAGTTATCTCTTATCTTCTGCTAGCTTTTGAATTTGTTTGACCTTGTTCCTTTAATTGTGATGTTAGGGTGTCAATTTTAGATCTTTCCTCATTTCTCTTGTGGGCATTTAGTGCTATAAATTTCCCTGTAAACATTGCCTTAAATGTGTCCCAGAGATTCTGGTACATTTTGTCTTTGTTCTCACTGGTTTCAAAGAACATCTTTATTTCTGCCTTAATTTTGTTATTTACCTAGGAGTCATTCAGGAACAGGTTGTTCAGTATCCATGTAGTTGTGTGGCTTTGAGTGAGTTTCATAATCCTGAGTTCTCATTTGATTGCACTGTGGTCTGAGAGACTGTTTTATTATTTCCGTTCTTTTGCATTTGCTGTGGAGTGTTTTACTTCCAATTATGTGGTCAGTTTTAGAATAAGTGCAATGTGGTGCTGAAAAGAATGTATATTCTCCTGATTTGTGGTGGAGAGTTCTGCAGATGTCTATTAGGTCTGCTTGGTCTAGAGTTGAGGTCAAGTCCTGGATATCCTTGTTAATTTTCTGTCTTGTTGATCTAATATTGACAGTGGCATGTTAAACTCTTTGACTATTATTGTGTGGGAGTCTAAATCTCTTTGTAGGCCTCTAAGAACTTGTTTTATATATTTGGGTGCTCCTCTATTGGGTGCATATATATTTAGGATAGTTAGCTCTTCTTGTTGCATTGATCCCTTTACCATTATGTAATGCCCTTCCCTGCCTTTTTTGATTTTGTTGGTTTAAAGTCTGTTTTATCAGACTAGGGTTTCAACCCGCCTTTTTTTTTTTTCTTTCCATTTGTTTAGTAAATATTCCTCCATCCCTTTATTTTGAGCCTATGTGTGTCTTTGCACTTGAGATGGGTCTCCTGAATACAGCAAGCTGATGGGTCTTGACTTTTTATCCAATTTGCCAGTCAGTGTCTTTTAATTGGAACATTTAGCCCATTTATATTTAAAGGTTAATATGGTTATGTTTAAATTTAATTCCGTCATTATGATGCTAGCCGATTATTTTGCCCATTGATTGATGCAATTTCTTCATAGTGTTGATGGTCTTTACAATTTGGTATGTTTTTGCAGTGGCTGGTACCAGTTGTTCCTTTCCATGTTTAGTGCTTCCTTCAGGAGCTACACTTTCAACAATGATTATCAGCATTCTCCGTTCTTTTAATCTAATCTTTACATATACATATATACATATATTTTTATTGCATTTTAGGTTTTGGGGTACATGTGAAGAACATGCACGATTGTTGCATAGGTACACACATGGCAATGTGGTTTGCTGCCTTCCTCCCCATCACCTATATCTGGCATTTCTCCCCACATTATCCTTCCCCAACTCCCCACCCCCACTGTCCCTCCCCAGTTCCCCCCAACAGAGACAACAGATGCTGGAGAGGATGTGGAGAAATAGGAACACTTTTACACTATTGGTGGGAGTGTAAATTATTTTAATCTAATCTTAATGGGCCTGTCTTCTATTTCTCATTGGCTCTTAAATCACTGTTCTTCCATTAAATCAGAAAGACCATATATGTTTTCTTTGTTATACGGAGAACTGCTTAATTAGCGTTGGCCACAGAGCCCTCATTTCTGCTGACTTTGCCTGTGATCTGTGGAGGCAGGTGCCCTCTTTTCATGTCTTCCAGCCTTGGCTTGTCAGCTTATCACTTACACTACTCACAGGCATCATTAAATATGAAAGTTTACTTCTCTGTTTTCTTTTCTGTTGGTGCATGTTTTAAATATCAAAGTTGTTAAAATTATATTGTATTTTTTAATTGTTTCTTTAAAACTCTTATCTAAAATATATTGCTAATTGTCAAACTTGCATCAGAAATATTCTCCTTCTAGCAATAATATTATGCGGGTTGTTTTTAAGAATCACACTCTAAAAACCAAAATTTTAATAATTAATAAAAGTTTTTCTATACAGATCAAGGAGAGAAAAATATGTCCTGCTAAACTGTCATTAGGTTGTAGCTATAAACTTTTACAGATAGCTTTAAAATTATTTACTAGGCTTCAATGCCATTTTGTGAAAATAGCAATAGTTTTAGGAGATTCTTGTAAGGAGCCACTGATATCAATGAAATATAAATAATATGTACCATATGTTCATTCTAAAACAAAGCACATATAAAATCCCTGTAGGTATAAAAGTCAATCAACAATTATTTTCTAAGGCCTAGAAATATAGTTATAAAACTTCCTACTTTATTTGTAACTTAAATAGGCTTTTATGTCAAACCTTTTAACTGAGATCATATGTTGAAATGGTAGCTTGAAAATGGTAATTAAATTTAATTAAGATAGTTTTCCCATGACGCTTGTCAGAAAAACCTATTGTAAATAGCCATATAGTGTCCTATCTGTAGATGTATTCTGATTCAACCTTTTCTCTAGGATGTCATCTACTGTTTCCCTTTACATTTATATGTACATGCATGTCGTATGAGTGATTTGGTATGTCTATACAGCATGGAAAAAAGTATTATTCAAGTATATTTAATTAAACTTTAATTATTCATGATAAACTTTTATAAAATATACTATTGAGCAAAAGAATTTATTACTTGGAAACCTTTTGATATATATTTTAAATTTATTATCAGAAGAATTTATATCTCTATACCATTTCTTAAGCCAGGAATGAAGGTGTTAATTTTGCATTTATTCACTCCAATTATTCTTATTTTTTAAAAAACCCTGTTCACTGGTTATGCAGACATCATTTTAATTACAGTGTGGTCGAAAATATTTCTCATGTTTACTGGATATTGGTATTTTGTAATTGCTTTTCAATACATTTATCTCATTTTTGATATATTCGTCTTCTAAGTAAATATGCTTTTACTTCCATTGCCTTGATGTACGTACTTGCAAAATTAGTAGTGTTCCCTCCCATTGAGAGAAGGCATGGGGATGGATACCTAATGGAGACAGGTGACAAGGAGAACACATTTCTATCTTTCCAGTATACATTCAAGGTTCTCTTCTCATCTTTTTCATGATTCAAAATAATAAAAAAAATAAAAATCATCAAACTATTGTAACCATAATCAGGTTAACACAAATTATTTAGGCTTCTACCTCAGGTACTTTGTGACTGCAATTTAATTAAAAGAAAATAACATTGTCCCAATTAAAAACAGAGTAAAAAGTGGGTCATGACTGAAATGCAGTTTCTTTTGAATCAAAGAACATAAGATATAACGAACAGAGGCCTAATTGGACAGTGCAAAGATGCAATAATTTGTATGTTTTGTTCATCTGTAATAAAACATATAGCATTTGAGTCATGATATAAATAAATTAGACACATAACATTATATTCTAATGAACACAGTAAAAATATACTTTCAAATTATCTTAAGTTTATTTTCCAGATAAGTGCTAAGGGTTCTAGTATTAAATTGGATTTGATTCAGGGTTAGACATGTGATATGAGAAAGACTTATCAAGTTTCTCCTGATGTGAAGAGTAAAGATAATGTTTTTAACCCCTAGGGCTGTTAAACTAAGAAGCAATGTGATCAGAGTGGCACTGAAAAAAAAGGTCCCCACATTCTGTCAGAACACCAATCACCACCAGAAAACCAATGAGCAGCACCACTCATTTTGAGGAATGTTATTCCTCATATTACAGAATTGTAATAGGTTATAATTCTATAAGGGGGTGGATGTATATTCTGAGGCCACTATTTCCTTATGTACTTAATAAATTTAAAGAATTAGAGAATTACAAACTAATTTTAAGGCTATAACCCACCTCAGAATATTGGGAACCCAACAAATGATAGAATTCGACAAACAGGACTTGATTTCAGAACAGTTTGTAAGAATACACATCTAAACAGTAGCTCCAAGAATTCGAATTGGACAAGCATGCAAATGTACTGAATGTAATTCAAGGCAAGAACAAGAGCAGGTGGAGATTGAAGACAGAAAGAAAGGGTTGAATTATTTGATTCACATGATATAAAATTTTAAAAAATATACCATTTGACATGATTTCTTGCCCTCACATATTCACACAAAAATGTTTAGTATAACGTACAGTTGTTAAGAGAAAATGTGGGTATGTAAGAAGACCAGCAATATCTTTTTTGGAATGATTTTTTTTTTTTAACCAAAAGGTTGTCTTTTGTATTCTTTTCAAATAAAGTAAAAACAATATATTTTCTTTCTAGTATGAAAAGTTAGGAGGCATTTATTGTTCAGATTCAACAACAAAATATACTTTATTTTCCTGTAAAATGGCGACTAGACTTGCTCTGGGTTTTCAGTAATGAAAAGTTACATGCTGCTTGTTACCGTCCTCGTGCTGGACTTCCTCCACGCTCTACTGCCATCAGCACGAGGCTCCTCACCGCCTAGGAAGACATTTGTTCTGCTCAGAAACTGCTGGGAGGTCAAGTTCTTCTATTTTAATAATAAAGATAATGAACAAAAGACACAAAAAAATAGAAACCAAAGAGGCTAACTGCATTTACTAAACTGAAAGAGTTTGTGTAAGAAAAAGAAGTAGACCCGGAAAGGCAAGCGTGAGTGAGTGTGTGTGTGTGTGTGTGTAATGGTGTAAGTAAAAAGATAGAGAAAGCATAAAAGTTGACCCTTAAAATTTTCTGTATGTCTTATAGTTAACATTTTCCAGGTTTGGATTCTGATGTAATGTTGAAGATTTTAAAAAATAGTAGCTAATTACTGTTAATATTCTGAATAATTTTTATATATAAAATGAGTTTTGAAATGCCCTTTCTTGACACTGGTAAGGAATTCTTTTTTAGCAAAGTCATGAACTAATTTCAGGATATCCTTTCATCAGTAAATGACTTTATGCATTTTTAGTGATATAAAATAAGCCCTTTTAAATGAAATTTATGTATTACAAATTCTGTTGCTTCTGGCATCTTAATTTGTGTTATTTGGCAGATTTTAAGATTAAAAAGTATTATATTTGAGAATAAAGTTTCTATTTCCAAAAAGTTTCTAACTTTCATATAGTTCACCACTTATTACAAAGGATTCCTGGGTGATTTTAAAAATATAGTAAGAAAACACCACCACCCAGAGATAAGCTATTTTTCCTTACAGTTCTATCAGTTTTTGCCTCATATATTTTAATGTGTTATTGTCAGATGTCTATGTGTTGAAGATTGCTATGTCTTCTCAGAAATGACTCCTTTATCACCATGCAATGCCCTTCTTGATCCTTGATAAGTTTCCTTGTTCTGAAACCTGCTTTTTCTGAGTATGTTTTAGTCTGTTCAGGCTGCTGTAACAAAATAACACAAACTGGTGGCTTAAGCAAATATACTTAATTTTTCACAGTTCTGGAGGCTGGAAAGCCATGGTCAAGGTGCTGACAAATTCAGTTTCTAGTTAAGGGCTCTCTTCCTGGGTTTAGACAGTCACCTTCTCTGTGTCCTCACATTGCCTTTCCTTGGTGCATGGCAGTAGAATATGTCTTTTATGGCAGCTCTGCTCCTATCATATCTGGCCCCCAGTCTTATGACCTCATTTCACCTTAATTACTTCCTTAGAGACTCTGTCTCCCAATATTGTCACACATGGGGTTAAAATTTAGAATATGGATTTTGTAAGATACAAATATTCATTCCATAATAGCATGGTGGCTCTTTTTCTAGCCCTTTACTTTTTATGTATCCAAACATTTATATTTAATGAAAGTTTCTTTTAGACAACATGAAATTAGGTATTTTTAAAAATTCATTTTGAGGATATCTGTATTCAACTGAAGGATTTGTATGGTTCACATTTAAAGTGACCATAAATATATTTAGGTCGATACTTACCATTTTCAATAACGGCTTTATATTTGTTTATATCTGTGTCTTGTTGCTATACTCCTCTCTTTTTATGCCTTATCTGGTCTTGACTGAGTATTTTATATTATTCTATTTTATCAACTACACCTTAAAAACGTGTTGCCTAGGGCTTTCAGTATACATATTTCACTAATGTAAGTACATTTGCAAGTAACACTACATACATTCCCATGTAATGCAGGCACCTTGTAACAAAGCCTCCCTAACCCTTGTGATATTGTTTTCATTTATCTTATCTATATAAGTGAAATATGGATAAACGAATCTATCAGTATATCTTTATTATTATTCCTGAACTAGTTGTTTCTTAGATCTATTAAGAATAAAAAAGAAGGGTTTTTATTTGTTGTTTGATTTTTGTTTACCTTTGCTTATTTCTTACTCAATGCTTTAACGTTCTTTTTGCAGACCCAAGTGTCTGAGCTACATTATTTTTCTTTTTCCTAAAAAAAGCTAATTTTAATATTTATCTCAGAGCAGGTCTGATGGCACTGAATTCCCAGATTTATTTAAGAGTTTTTATTTTTCCTTTATATTTAAAAGATAATTTCACTGGGTGTAGAATTCTAGGTTACAGGATTTTTCTTTTATCTTCTTTCAACATTTTAAATATTTTACTCCCATTCCATGCAAGGTTTCTGATGAGAAGTCTGCTATAATTATTATTTTTCTTCCTATGCTTAATTTTTTTGGTTGTTTGATTTTTGGGTCTCATGTTGTTCAATATTTTTTTTTGTTTTCTGCAGTTTAAAAGGGTATGCAAAAGTGCAGTTTAATTAATTGTTCTATTAATTTTTAGTCTGTTTCGCTTGATATGTGTCTGGGTTTGTGTGTTATTCATTTTGGAAAGTTGTTGACCATTTTTAGTATAGTTCATTAGCCAACCCTTCCCCCAAATAATTCATGTAGGATCTCCAACTGTCATGTACCAAGAATGTGAAGTTTTCTCCATATTCTGACTTTCAGACACAAAACTGAAGAAACACTCCTTCAGCTTGTATTTATGTGCAATGTATACACTTTCAACACTTACGGAAAGAAAAATGCCTCCGTAAAGCTACTTATTAAATATATGCTATCATCAACCATTACTTAAAATATGTTCTCTGCTAGAAATAAGGAAAATGAATCTTTGAAATCACTACAAGCATTTCCTTGGACTATGATGCCTCAGGTCAATCTCTGAGTCCGAGGACCGTCCCTAGTCTCTTGCATTTCCATGAAAGTTGTTACCTGACTTTCTGCTGCTAGCCCTAACTGACTTCCCGGCAGATCCTTTTCCATGCCTTCTTTGTGAATTTCCAGAACCTGCAGCCACTGCAGGTTTCCTTTTTTATTTCTTTAAAAGCAACTTTAAAATTGACAATCATAAAAGTAAAGGGGGAAATAAAAGAAAATCAGTTTTTGTAAGCACACTTTGAAAAGGATATCTTCATTCACCCATGGTTGTATGTATAAATTAATACCTGTTTCTGGTGAGAAGAATTCAGAGCATCTTAAGAACCTTAAGTTTTTATAGTTTTAGAAATTTTTCCTGTAAAACTATTGTAGCTAAGCACAAAGCCTCATATTTAAGGCATATTTAGGATAATTCATTACAAATTTTCTTATATTGGAGAAAACTGAAAAATTATAATCCATAATAAAGGGATTATTAGGAACAAAATGAATATATGTAACATGAAATACCACATAGCTTATCACAATTGTATAAGGCTCTTTCACGACAAAAGAAGGATAACTGGGTTTAAAAATACATACAGATTATACTCATTTTTAAAAGATGAATGTATAACAAAAGGACAGAGAAATAAACATAACAAAATGTTACCTCTGCATTATATGTGCCTTATATTATTAAATACATCATTTAATATCATATAAAATATTTAATATGCTTAGATTAAGTAGTATGTTTGATTAAATGTAATCACCTCCTTTAATCTGTATAAATTCTTAGATACAGTGAATTTTTCATCAGCGTGGGTAGCAGACAAGGAGAGAGTAAAGGTCAAAACTCATCCTTAGTTTCTGTATATTCCTGCCTAATGCAACTCTTATTAACCTGATATCTTCCATGGGAAAACAACAAGCAGCTAATTCACTTTCAATTAGTACTCCAAAATCATTTCTGAAATGTACACTTGTGACAAAAATGATTTTACACAGAGGATTTTTTTACATTATTTAATCATCATTTTTTCTCTGAGCAAACTTAGGACTCCTTCTAGACATTGAATTTGTTTCTTTGTGGGCTAAATTTTTAAAAATCATATTATAAAAAGAAATAGCAGTATTTTAAAGCCAAGTTACATTGTTGTTTTAATACGGCACTTTGGATGTTCTAAATGTAGTTGTATACTCTGATTTCTTTTCAGATTGTATAAATCCTTTGCCTTTTACTAACATGCAGCTGCCTCTTTTACATCCTATATTATTATCTTATGACTAAGACAGTATTTTTAGATTCAAAGGATTCCCATTTTATAAGTTAAAGACTCTTGTTTTGTGTTAAGCTATTGTCTTTGTTTAGGAAAAATAACATAAATAAATACATTAAAATAAATTCAAATGCTTATGTAATTCAAATATAGTGTTTTAAAATTCATTTCTCTGTTTTTGAAAATATTTTTCACTTATATCTGGAAAAAGAAGACGGCAGGTGTTGCCTTTTGGGGGGTGCAGATTGGGATATTCTTTAAGTAGAGTGTTCCATAGTTGAGCATTCAGAATGGTATGATTTGGATATGGTTTGTTGGCCCTGCCAAGTCTCATGTTAAAATCTGATCCCCAGTGCTGGAGAGCGAGCCTGGTAAGAGGCGTTTTGATTGTGGGAGCAGATCCCATGAACGTCTGTGTTGATACCATTCTCAAGTGAGTTCTCACTTCTAGTCACCTGGAGCCGGCTGTTCAAAAGAGTTTGACACCTTCTCTTCTCTCTTGCCATGTGAGCTGCCCACAGCAGCTCCCC
Organism: Cebus imitator; assembly: GCF_001604975.1. Taxonomy (NCBI): domain Eukaryota; kingdom Metazoa; phylum Chordata; class Mammalia; order Primates; family Cebidae; genus Cebus; species Cebus imitator. The sequence goes on from NW_016107562.1 coordinate 63,994, forward strand.
TTTGCCTTTGCCATGCATAGAAGCAGATACTTGAGGTCCTCACCAGATGCAGATGATGTTGTCATGCTTCTTATACGGCCTACAGAACCATGAGCCAAATAAACCTCTTTTCTTTACAAATTACCTACTTCCAGTATTTCTTATTTTTTTTTCCCCATTTATTTATTTTATTGTATTTTAGGTTTTGGGGTACATGTGAAGAACATGCAAAATTGTTGCATAGGAACACACATGGCAGTGTGATTTGCTGCCTTCCTCCCCATCACCTACATCTGGCATTTCTCCCCCTGCTACTCCCCCCCAGCTCCCCACCCCCCACCGTCCCTCCCCTATTTCCCCCCAACTGACCCCAGTGTGTAGTGCTCCCCTCCCTTTGTCCATGTGCTCTCATTGTTCAACACCCGCCTATGAGTGAGAACATGCGGTGTTTGATCTTCTGCTCCTCTGTCAGTTTGCTGAGAATGATGGTTTCCAGGTTCATGCATGTCCCCACAAAGGACCCAAACTCATCGTTTTTGATGGCTGCATAATATTCCATGGTGTATATGTGCCACATTTTCCCTATCCAGTCTATCGTCGATGGGCATTTGGGTTGGTTCCAGGTCCTTGCTATTGTAAATAGTGCTGCAATGAACATTTGTGTACACGTGTCCTTATAGTAGAACGATTTGTAATCCTTTGGATATATACCCAGTAATGGGATTGCTGGGTCAAATGGAATTTCTATTTCTATGTCCTTGAGGAATCGCCACACTGTCTTCCACAATGGTTGAACTAATTTACACTCCCACCAACAGTGTAAAAGTGTTCCTACTTCTCCACATCCTCTCCAGCATCTGCTGTCTCCAGATTTTTTAATGTTTGCCATTCTTACCGGCGTGAGATGGTATCTCAATGTAGTTTTGATTTGCATTTCTCTTATGGCCAGTGATGATGAGCATTTTTTCATATGTTTGTTGGCCTCACGTATGTCTTCTTTTGTAAAGTGTCTGTTCATATCCTTTGCCCACTTTTGAATGGGCTTGTTAGTTTTTTTCTTGTAAATCTGCTTTAGTTCTTTGTAAATTTTGGATATCAGCCCTTTGTCAGATGGGTAAACTGCAAAAATTTTTTCCCAATCTGTTGGTTGCCGATTCACTCTAATGACTGTTTCTTTTGCTGTGCAGAAGCTGTGGAGTTTGATTAGGTCCCATTTGTCTATTTTGGCTTTTGTTGTCAATGCTTTTGGTGTTTTGGTCATGAAGTCCTTGCCTACACCTACGTCCTGAATGGTTTTGCCTAGATTTTCTTCTAGGGTTTTTATGGTGTTAGGTCTTATGTTTAAGTCTTTAATCCATCTGGAGTTAATTTTAGTGTAAGGTGTCAGGAAGGGGTCCAGTTTCTGCTTTCTGCACATGGCTAGCCAGCTTTCCCAACACCATTTATTGAACAGGGAATCCTTTCCCCATTGCTTGTTTTTGTCTGGTTTGTCAAAGATCAGATGGTTGTAGATATGTTGTGTTGCCTCCGAGACCTCTGTTCTGTTCCATTGGTCTATATCTCTGTTTTGGTACCAGTACCATGCTGTTTTGATTACTGTAGCCTTGTAGTATAGTTTGAAGTCCGGTAGTGTGATACTCCCCGCTTTCTTCGCAGAACTGGAAAAAACCACCTTAAACTTCATATGGAACCAAAAGAGAGCCCGCATAGCCAAGTCAATTCTACTTCCAGTATTTCTTTATAGCAACGCAAATGGAGTAAAACAGAGAAGAAGGCAGGGGAACTTCAAATCAGCCTATCTGTCTGTGCTAATTCTGACAAGGTGGCCAGGAGGTTTCAAAAGGACTTAGTGGCCAAGTAGATGCTTACTGTTGACTACAGGACTTTCCCAAACCATCAATCACATGAATATACTCAGCACACACACAGGCAGTAATAACAGAGAGGGGGACAAGCCATGGGCAGCTCAGGAGACCAGCACATGAACTGACAAATGGGGCAGGTCTGGATTTCCTGCTCAAAGGTCACGGAATTCTCACAGGCAGAGCTGCCGCGGGCTTCTTGGCCATGCGCAGTCTCTTTGCTGTTTCTGTGGCCTGTGTGTGTTCATGGTCATTATCTCCGCTGCCCTTTTGACTTCACTTTTTTGTCAGGTGTTGGTGGTGCGTGACCATAGCATGTATTACCTCAGTCCACCATGCATATGCTTATCATGCTGAGGAGTCAGCGATTTCACTCTAGGCTGAATCACTTGTCATCAGTGACTCCATCTGGAGACATTTAGGATTACAAAACATTATTATATAACACTCTCAAAACTTATTCTTATGCTTCTGTATGTCCCTGCCTAACCTAACGCTTGCTAACTGAATACCTCCCTTGGGAAACCAACAAGCAAATTCTGAGGCATATATTTCACACTTGTAAAGTCAGGGAGGAGCTGGGGGCAGGGAGCAATGCTGCTCCTATGTAGTATCTGCATAATAGACACAAGAGAATTATGTACTCATGATCTATATGATCGATTTTTATGTCCCACATCTGTATTCTACCTAGCATCAAGTGTGATGTGTAGCTGAAGGAAAAAAGCATGCTTTCATCAGTTTGAAAACACCACTGTGTAGTTAAGTGTCCATGAAAGCCAACATTCCAGCAATTCCCATTAACACCAGAGTCTCTTATGATTATTTTTAGGTGTTTCCATATGTTACCCATGAACATACAAACGTGTATTTTTCAAGCTGTCTTCCTTGTTGTCAGTTATTTCACCCTTTGATAATCATGCCGTTAGTTAAAAAAAGGGCACCAGCTTCTTCATACTGTGACTTTTCTTCTCCCTATGCAGTGAATTATACTGCCACCCTCCTACAGTAATTTGAATAATTAGGCTTAACGTCTTGCTTTTCAGCCTACAACGGTAATCAATAAATGTTTTTGGTTAGATATCCCCAAAATCACGTTGATCTGTAAAAATAAGACTTCAGCATTGTGACAATATTAGATGATGCCCAATGCTGTTCAATTTAATAATATACTGTGGGGGATTTATGGAAATTTGACATTCTTTGTTTCTCATCTGAAGCTCCTTTGTGGGTTCACGCCAAATACACAGTCTGTTCCGCTGCGGTTAGTCTTGTGTGTATCACTGAGGGCAGCCTCAGTGTATGTTTACAATTGTCTCTTCTTAAATCAAAGATCCAAGATTTAGTAATCTTGTAGTCCTCTTTTAACGTAATTATGCTCACTGTTGTACCCTTTTGAGTTAACGTCTAAAGAGATACCTTTGAAGATGGCAGTAAACTAGCTCATTTTAAAAGCAAAATTAGATTACTAAATTTGCTTTAGTTCACAGCCCATGACCATTAGGTTTCTTAATGGATTTGGGAAACTCAATAATTCCTGCTTAGATTAGATTTTATTGGATTTGGATGGCTTTCATACTAACTTTTAAAGATCTGTAGACAATATAATGACATTAGAGTCTCAGTCTCAATGGCTCGCAATATATTATAACATTTTTATTGACTCTTCACAAGTACCTAGTCACATTGAGAGCAATATAATACCGAGTGGTCACAAAATTAAATTCAGAAGGTGAGCAACTGGCATATTCTTCCATTGTGTAATTGTTTTTATCTTGTCAGGATTCTATCTCAGTTTTAACATATTTCCATGGTTATCAGTAAGGAGAAAACATAAAAGGTCATATTGTTTATAAAATAAGACAAAGCATTTAAACTAAGAAAATACTCGTTATTTTCTACATAGTTTTTAGGACGCATGTGTGACAATTAACTGCCGTATTACCTTAACTGAAATCTATCTATTTAATTAAGGCACCAGGAAATAAAGGCCATGCAATATTTTTTTCCTAAATACCACAAAAACAATGGTATTTTGAATAAAAGTGTTTTAATAGTTTACTGTTGAATATAAATATTTCCTAAAAATGATAAGAATGAATGATCAGTAACTGATAAATGCAAAGCAATAAAATCAATATCACTGTAAATGCATAAACCAATGGTATGTATCAGCATTTTATGACTCATTGAACATAATGTCTTATGTAAAAAATTGATTTTAAAATGGGTGTGTATAAATACAGAAAATATGTCTGTCCAATTTTTAAAAAGTCAGTTGGATGAGATATAAAAGGCAAATTTATGTTGCAAGTGCAAAGTATACGCACATGTGTACAATTCAGAGAGTCATTCTTTCTACAGGAATGCTTCCTTTGATAGGCACACTCCTTTGGTTTCAAACTGAACTGTGATCCCTGGGGTATTTGCTGATGATGATTTCTACACGTTCCTGGTACATGATAAATATCTGATTTGCTTTACTGTGTTGCATTTGGAACTGTCCTGCGTTCTGTCTTTGCTGACAGTAAAGAACCAGAGGAAGACAGGATGGAAGTGGGGTTCTAAGTTTAAGTGCTTTGGGAGAGGGACGAAGTAACGTAGGTGGCATTTCCTTCTCTCAGACTGAAGAGTCTTTACACCTGCTTGCTAATGTGGTAGGCCCAGTCACCACAAGGATATATTGGTAAGACATCCGTGAGTCTGATCCCACGTGTGTCAGAAGTACCGTGCCTTTTCTAGCTCCTCTGGGCAACTGCTTTTTCCTTCTATGAGCTTCAAATATCAGCTTACCATTATCCCGTGACTGCCCCTTTCAATGAATTAACAGTTTTTGGTGGTGGTCACTGATCATAGTTAACTTGTGAAGTTGTTTTTTTTTCTGCTTGACTTGGCAACATCTCTACTCTGCATTGTAAATTGGGGACCACATAAGTTATTATCCAAATTGGGATGACGAGACTGAAAATGAACAGAACACTATTCATGATTATTCTGGGAATGGGTATATAAAACAATACTGCCCAGGAAAACACATATGCAAAATTACCCTAATTATAATACTTTAGGAAGTACTTTTTTAAAAAGTAATATTACATGTAATTATGAGATATTTTATATTGACAACTTACTTTTCATATAGAGATATATGAACTTGTGCGTGTATATACATATACATATTCTCATAAATTAGAATGTCAATTCTTTGAAGCTTATGGCTCTCTTTTGTAATTATTTTAATTTTCTCTCAAGTGTAAGATTTTTTTGTGTATAAATGTATTACCTAGTATATGAATTGTTTCGTAATCATTCTCATCAGGACCTAAGTGTCCTAAATTTAGAGCGATCATGAGAATAACAAGAATCGTAATTTTTTAAGAGCTGACATTTTGTGTATATATCAGGTTGCTTTGATCCTCCAACAACCATGAGGGCTTTTCAGACTATTCTTCTCCACTGAGTTTTAGCTAACAAGTGGTATGGCCTGATTAGGATACAAGCAATCCACCTTCCTAGAAGAGACTGTTAATCACTTCTTTATACTGTCTCTCACTCTGCTGATATCTCATTATATCTTCCTGCACTTCACATGCATTTTAAATCTTCACAGTGTGTTAACTATGATGTTATTGTTATATCAAAGATTAGGTAACAGAAGCTCATCAAATTGTAGTTGACATATGTGACAGCCTTTTTTACCTAGAACTAAATCTAAAGCAGGAATTAGCAAACGTTTTGTCTAGAAGGTGAAATACTATTTTTAGTTTTTTTACATCACATACAATGTCTATTACATATTCTTCTTAGTTTTTTGCTGCTTATTGAAAAGGAACTTGATATGGCCCACGCAGTGCAGTTTGCTAAGCCACGCTCTAGACAGAATGATGTCGCTAGGCTACATAGAATAAATTCTTATTAATCATATAAGATACAAATAAATATATGCTTCCTTTGCAACTTCTGTAAAATCTTTATGCCTGGCAAAGGTGACTGGAGAATTTTTCCAAATCTACATATATTTTCCTAGCCTCATGACACTGATTCACAATGCCTAGTCATTTTAAATTTATAAACAAGAACAAGGCAACCAAATACTCCTTTCCCCATCTGTTTATGGATTCCTTTGGGTCACTCCACGTCACGTATGTTCTGATAAACAGTAAGATCAATGGTCCTGATGCTTCCATTTCTATCATCACTTTGCCACAGTCCTGGGCAAGTAGGTGTACTTTACTGGGTCTCAGAATCCTCATCTGTCAAAATGATTAAATGATATAAACAAACTCTTAGTGTTGTTCCAATTTATAACAATGCCAGGCACACGGCAGCCCTCAAATATTAGTTATTTTATCATTATTTTTAAATTCCAGCTAGAGTGTACTACCTAGAGTTACTGTGATATTTTAAATTTATTTCAAATAATAAGGCAATGAACTATAATAATATGAGACACAATTATAAAAAATACAGAGGGGTTAGTATATTTTTAAAATTAGTAAGGCAATATCTTTGCTCTTTAAAGACATATGATAACTTCCTGAGAAATATCTATCTGCCTGTATACTATGAATGCTCTTGTGGTTCAATTATGAGGCGCCACATACCACACTCTGCTAGATTAACCCTCTGGACTTTTAGAGGGAACAGCAAAGGCTATATAGAAAATTCATAATGAGTGAAATACTTTGAAAATCTGGCAAGAGTGTAAGATATGGGAAAGATTGGACCAGCATAATAGTATCAGTAACCTTCCAAAGCCAAGTATCACAAAGTGTGCTGCAGTAATGAAGATAAATAAAAATTAAACTGAGATAATTCATATTCAGGTTCACCAACATTATGAATTGTCCTGAATGCCAAGACATGGTCTATATACTTGCCTGAATAGACTATTGAGAGCCATTGAAATACGTCTCTTTTTAAAGGGTCATACAATTTTAGGATGATTCATCTGGCAGGGGAAGAAAGCATGGCTCATCACTAAAGAGGGCTGCATGTTAGAAAGCTAAAGCCGTAATTTAAGTAGGACGTAATCCAGGTTCGAGGGAGCATAATTCCAACAAAAAAATAAAGCTGACTAGAAATGATAACATTTATACTGATAGGTTCTACAGGACTATACTTTTTTTTTGCCACCACCAAATGTAATCGAAGATTAATACCTGGCTTAATTCATTTTATGATAGAGAAAATCCGGTACCATTAGAAGAGGACACTTTAAAGTTTTAGGAACGGAAGAACTAATGGAGAGCAGACATAAATGATCTTTAGACAAATAAGAAATTAGATACATGGGGATTAATTTTATAGCCTGAATCTAGGGAACTAGGTGAAAACTTTAAGACAAATAGGAAAAGCAGCAGCAATAGTTCCCAGTAATTTTCCAGGAAATTGTTTTCTAGGAAATGAAAACGTTTAAAAATTAGCTTGTGAACGGCTAGTTACCAGTCCAAAACATATAAAGAAAAAGAAGAATGAGGCAGTATGTGATCACAAATGATCTGCCTTACTTGTAGTTCCTATCCCTGAATTCAAAATTTTTGATTTGCTGCTAATTTTAACTGTAAACTATTTGAAGTTATAGATACTTATAAGTGATGTAAGAGTACTGAGAAGCTCTGACAAATGATTTCAGAAAGACCTACGGCCAGGAGTCCTTGAAATCTTAGAAATATGTAAGTTTAAATTCTAGCTTCTGTGAGGACTGGGGTCACTTCTCTACACTCGCACTAGCATAATTTCCAGCATATGGCAAACATTCATCTAATATGTAATGAAAATCTATTGATCTTCATGTGTAAAATCTCACAGAAGTTAATTCTTTCAGTATTCTTCCTTTGGGGATATTATTAATGTCTTACTACTTTGTATCCAAAAAGTAAATGGCCACTTTGAAGCCCTATTGTACCTACACCTCAATTGTGTTGGTTTCTAAAAGTATGCTAGCACAGCCATCCCACGCATCGTTAACAACTGTGTTAGTTTGCTGCTGCCACAATAATACCAAAACTTTCAAACAATAGTAATTTAATGTCATGTCCAGTATTCTGTGAGGCCGTTGCAGCTTGGCTGGAATACGCTGGAATGCAAACTTCCAGCCTTAGGCTGGGTTGGAGTCTGCTCTTTCTGTCTCCTTTTCTCTGTGGAACAGAATTTCCTGGAACATGTGGTATGCTCCACGTAACCCATACGGATGCATTGTCCACCTGGGAAGCGGCCTTCCTAAGGCAGAACACAGGAGGTAAACCCCAAACTCGCCATTTTCCGTTTCCACTGAGATCACATCCTTTACCATGCAGTTCGCTGGCCAGTGAAATGCACATGGCCAAGCCCAGAATCTAATGACAGCAATGGAGACTCTGACCAGTGAGCACACAAGGCAAGACCAGAGAGGTATACGATCCTCAAGAGGGAGGAATTTGGACCAATAATTTTTTGATGAGAACATTGGATCTCTCACCCCCAACTGCTCGGCTTTCTCCTCAGGCACTTTCCTTGTGTGATTCTGCAATTTATTAATATTCCCTTTGATTATGATTACAAAAATGGACCAGACTCTTCTTTCTCTAAAAATAATGGCAAATATCTGAGAATACTTGTTAAGTATCAAACTGGCACAAATGAAAGGCTTCTCTTGTTTGTTTGATTACTTTGTTCCAGTGAGTCAGCAAATAGGCATGTTTTAATCAGTGAGATCCTGTACTTTCAATAGCCAATGTCACCGGCATGGACTTGCTATGAAAATCTAATGACAGCAATGTGTCATTAGATTGTATGGTGTCCTACATCTCAACGTTGGGATTTTGTCACTGAGTATGTTCTCTGCATCTAAAATTGATCCTGTCATGTGTATTCAGTGAATTCGTGTTAATTTAAACCATAAATGAATTAACTGAATCATCAAAAATATACTAAGTACTTACATGTTTGATATAATGTTAAGTGATTGATACTGGGGTATCCCTTTATTTAATACTTGCTATGTGGTGGAAATTAGATGGTTTCATAGTAAAATATGCACCATTTCAAATATCAAGGGCTCTGCTTATTAGATGTGTACCCTGGGGAAATATTTAAAACTCCTCTTTTTCTATATGCATAAAGTGGATTATAATATCTATTATATAATTTTTATGAAAACTAAATATGTTACATAAATCATGTAGTCCAGTGTTCAGTACATTTAGTTACTAAACATTTTTCACCTACTCCCCAGTGGATATTTTTTACTTTTTGAGTGGAGTATCACTCTGTCACCCTGGCTGGAGTGTACTGGTGCAATCATGGCTCACTGCAGCCTCCGCCTCCCTGGGCTCCGGTGATCCTCCCACTTCATCTTCCCAAGTAACTGGGAGTACAGGCACGAGCTACCACACCCGCCTAATGTTTTGCATTTTCTGTAGAGATGGAGATTTATCATGTTGCCCAGACTGGTCTCTAACAACTCGGCTCAAGGGATCCCCCCACCTCAGCATCTGCAAGTGCTAGGATTGTAGGCATGAGCCACTGGACTGGCTGTCACTACAGATTTAACAGATAGCAATAATCAATAAATCTAAGAGCCTATTTTTATATCAGTTTTGTCCTTATATAAGCTCTGATTAGAAAAGTATATCTTTTTTCAAAAACAATTGCATGATATCCAGTTTGTCTTTTAAAATCCTTTGCTTAAAAATATCAAATATGAACTTTCTAGTATTTTATCAACTTTTGATCTAATGTTTATGAAAACTAAATGAAATAAAAACCGTCTTTTAGTAGTTCTTAATGTTATTTTTGTAGCTTCATGCCCCAATACAAATAAGATAATCTTATAACTATCACAAAAGAACATATTATTTTTAATTAAAGTTTATGAATTGATTTTTTAAATGACATTGTTTTTTCAAGAACAAATAAATGTTATTCTCAACAGTATATTATCTCCTATTTTTCTCATAGTATCTTCCTAAGCAGCTCCACAGAAGAATTGAGATGCAAATGAATATAACATGTGTTTCTCACAGTGGATGATAGGAACATGACAGGTTCACAGCATGCTTCTTCCTTAGAGGCTATCAGAAAAGGGAGGAGTTGAGGTGGTCAGAAAATAAAATGAACCATCTAAGAACTGAATTTAGAAGTAATTATTTCATTTCTATTTTCTAAAGAAGTTTTTTAAATTATATTTTACATTAGAATAAGGACAGAGAATCTAATGAGCTTAATTTTAATTATATGCACCATTAAAATTTAATCAGTATAGATAAATCCTTACCTAACAAACTAAAGTTGCATATTTTCAGACCACAGTGTATCATGTATGATTTACTGATTGAAATAATGACATATTAGGTTGGTGTAAAAGTAACTGTGGTTTTGCCATTAAAAATAATCTATAAAAATACATTTAGTTTCACTTCCAATTTTCATTGGAAATTATAAGTACACAGCTCACAACAGCTTAGTAAACCAACTTCTAGTAGCTTTGACTGTATAAGCTTTGGAAAAATGCTTCAAGGAAATAATTGAGTTTTAAGGAAATAATGATGATGGTATCAGAAATGGAGCTTAGTAATAATTATTAAGAATATAAGTTAATAAAGATACAATGCAACACGTCTAATAGTGGTCTATTAAATAAAAAGTCTCTTTATGTCTAAAAAATATACAAAAACTGCATTTTGGGTGGGGAGGTGATAGATACAAACTAGGCAAAGAATTGGTGTTTTAAAGTCAAAGCAAAAAATCATAAAGATATGTAATTATAATAAATTAAGGAATGTCTGGTTTTTAAACTGAAAAACTATGTCCTACTATTTATTTGTTTGTTCAAATCAAGTATGTTAACAAATCTTCCAGGTGAGTCATTAATTGCAGTCTGTTTTAACTAGGCTCATTTCTTATGAAATCATTTTTCTTTGGATGACACTTTAGAAAAACATAATTTAAAAGCATATAATACAGGAAAAAGTAAATAGATACCTAAGTTGGAAGATAAATGCTTGCTGAATTCTTACTACTGGTGCTTGGAGATATGAGGGTTTTATTGTAGAGGATGAGGGTGATGATTCCTTTTGTTCTTTTACTGGTAACTATGAGAGCCATTGAAATTTGCAGAAAGGAAGTTAAATCCAATGCAGAACTTTGGGTAAGAATACATAGTAGATATAAAATTACGTTACTAGAGAAGTAAATAACCCTTAGGTTCTTAATGCTTTACCACATAAATGGTTTAAGTAGAAATTTGCTTATAGGCAGAGAAATAAACCGTATTATTTGCCAAGTTCCTTTTAGCTTGATGATTGATCTGTACATAAAGACATTTAATGTACTACTGGATTAACTTGCTCAACATTATCCTCACAAATCAAATAGTCAAACACTTATTTTATATATAACCTGAAAATTTAACACGCAAAGGTATTGGCATAGTCCTCTTAAATGCTATTATGAAGCTATTGTAATGGAACTTACAGGACATGTTACCAAAAAGTTATATTTAAAAAAAAAACTACTAACACATAACATCACATCTTAACTTTCAGGAAATATTTTAAGTTCCCTTTTAAATGGCTTGAGCACAAAGTGGCAATAAAGTGAAAGAAGAAGATGATGCGGTTTTATGAGTGTTCTAAGTTGCAGGAGACTCACAGAGTACAGAGTTACTAAGGGAAATATGTTTCCCATGGCTTTCATGAGAGTCATTGATTCTATCACTTTAAAAGCTTATTAATACTTTGGAGTATTAATGGAGATGATATGTACATATAATATAAAATGAATAAGTGTGGGATATGTCAATTATAGTTAGTTCATTGACAGGTGCAAGATAATTATCAGTAAAGTACAAAAGAAGCTATTATAGTAATTAACAACTATCGGCTCCTAAAAAGCCTAGTAGTTACAATTCCACTAGGGAAAGGGAAATAGAATACAGAAGAAATTGGAAAAAGCCTAAAAGAGCCTAACAAATACAGGTTAGCTATTTGACCCATAATGTTATTAAACATGAAATTTTATACTGTAAATTCACCAATATTTATACAAATAAATTTCCAAAATATAAATAGTATTTTGTCCCCTAAATGTATCATTTATAGAAAAAGTTGTATCCCAAGACTTCTCATCTTTTGTCTCTATTCTTCTTCCAGGATCACTACATTCACTTGCATGGCAACAGGCGATGTGCTAACATTGTGTCTTTGAGTTTAACTTCCACGATATTCCAAACACAGCTATGCTAACTTCAGTCCTCACTACCACTCCGACCATTATTCTTGCTTTGCCAAAGTCTGTAATATACACAAATAAAGTTGCCCATGGCCTGTTTTACTGATTTTAACATTCATACACATGCAGTCCAGCACACACATTTTCTTCTTCAATTGACGCCACTTATATTTTTGTATTTCATCTGAACTAGACCTCTCTGATATTTTTTGATCACATTCTATTTACATATTCAAAATATTTCCTTTTCTGTTCTCTTACGTAGAGCATACACTATCTTTTATGCTGATATGATGTTTTGCATTAAACGCTGTAGAACATTGTATAACACTTTTCACATTCTGAATGCATTTCAATACTATTTGTGTTTATTTCTCTTCTTAGATTGCAAGCTATTTAAGGTTATCTTTTTCATCATTGTATTTTCAAACATAAGAGATGGTTAGTATGTTTCCTGAATTGATTTGAATTGGTAAGATAAAAAGTTATAGTTTAAGACTAGGAATTTGCAGTGCAAGAGACAATTGAAAAAAAACAGACCTTTAGGAATTGTGCTAGAATAGCATTATTTAGCACTATCAAAAATGAAGTTGAATGCTTAAATGGTTTGCACAGGATTCTTTTGCACCCATTGAACATTGTCTAAGTACATATGTTAGTACTGAGATACAATGACAAAGAGTTAAAATCTCTTCCAGAAGTGGGGAAATATAGTATGTAAACAATCATTTACAATGAAACATTATAAATGAAATAATGCCTCTAGGCAGGAGATCATCTTGTAGCATAGAGAAGGAGCTCCTGTCTTTGTTAGCACTGCAGAGAGCTCAAGGGAGCTCACAGTGGCTTCATGTATGAACTTCTGACATTTTTAACTCTGCCATACGTACATTCTTCTGAGCAACTCAGTAATTCTAAAGACCTTTGTAAACAGTACATCAGTCATCTTTAATGTATGAATCTTGCATAACTGCTGAAAGAGCAATTCAATTGATGAGTGAAGATGGGTAAATAAAACATTAGAAATCCAAGGTGTCTGTAAGTTGATGTAAAAAGATGTGGAACCAAGAATTGTATAGTTAGATAAACTGGAGTTTATATTTACATTTTACATTACATCATAAACATAAAATGCTAATGAAAAGAACTTAAGGGAGATACGTAGCTCACATAAAGACAACTACTTGATGACGCAGTAAGGAATTTTGCCCTCATTCCAACTGTAATATTGTAGAAAATTTTACCAATGATTCATTTCTTCCTTTCATTCAAAACACAGTAATGGGCAGCAATTTTGAGTAAAGATTTTTCCAGGTGCTAGGCATACGGAAATTAGTACATCATTGTCCTTATCCTCAAATGTGTTATGTGATTTTTGGAAATGCAAATGCATAAGCGATTTATGGCTCTGTGATGTGATGAGTTTGATCTCATGTATAAAGTATCTTATCTATATTGTATTCCCTCCAAAGAATCAGTATAATAATAGATGACATAGCGTAAATAGAACTTTGCACAGTCCATGTGAAGACAAGATACTTAGAGATGCGTGCGAGACTCTAGCGTGTGCAGAGCAGGGTGAGTGGACGTGGAGCACGGTAGAAGAAAACTGGGCGCCACGAGATGTGTGCGAGTCCCTTTGGATCCTTCCAGTCATCTTTCATTTACTCTGGCTCTCATACTTGATTTCCACTCGGCTAGTACATTTTCTTGCTTCTACCTTCAGTTTCTGACCACATTTGCATTTCCTACTCTGAGCCAACATCGTCTTTCACTGGGATTATTGATACACCTGCACGTGTCCCCGTAATGTCTATTTTCCATTCAGCAGCCAGAAATATACAATTAAAGCATAAACAAATTCATGAAGCCTCTCTCTACCAAACCGTCACATTGGTTCACTGCTTTTCCAGAGCAAATGGAAAAGTTCCTACAATAACCAACGAGGCAATATGTGATTTGCATCTTTCTCTTTATATTTTAACCTAATTTCTTATAGTCACCTTTTTCCATCTGTCACAGTCACAGTCTTCCTGGTCTTCTTACTATTCCCTGAACATGATCACACATTCTTGCCAAGGCAGTTAACCTGTCGTTCTCCTTGGCTGGGGGCTTTTCCTCCAGATACCTGCATGGCGGTCCTTGCTGATTTTCCTCCAGATACCTGCATGGCTGTCCTTGCTGATTTTCCTCCAGATACCTGCATGGCTGTCCTTGCTGATTTTCCTCCAGATACCTGCATGGCTGTCCTTGCTGAGTCACCTTCGTCGGGTCCTTGTTCAAATGTCGCGTTCTCATCACGAACTTCCCCAAACCACTCTATTATAAATTGTCAGTCCCTTCCTCCCTGAAATGCCTAGGACTCTGCCTCGTTTTGCTTCTTTACTTTTCCCATAATACTTACCACCATCTGACAGTCTCTATATATTTATTTACTTGTATACTGTTGGTTTTCCCATACTGAAATATAAACTCCACAAAAGAAAGGACTTTTGTCTATATTGTTTGCTGCTGTATTACCAAAACTTAAAAATCATTCCTATCACATAGCACTCAATAAATACTTTTTGAATGAATAAATGATATTAAAGAATGAATAGGCATTCATCAATTGTGTAAGAGAGGAAGAAAAAACATTCCAAGCAAGAAACTGGCACATAAAAGTCAAGAAGATGGTGCTGTAAGAATATATGCATATTAGAGAACAGAAGCAGATGTGGTTAGAGAGACAGAGAACATGGCCTCATGCATCATTTTATATACAGGGCCAAGTCTAAGGTTTTTTATGTTTTTATTTCAGAACCAGGATAACTGTCATAAAAACACAATTATATACATTTTCTGATTTTAAATGGCTGTCCCTGTCCTTTTGCCCTTGCCAATGGCTTCCCTACATGCTCATATTATCTTGTTAATTTGAAAAGGAAAAGTTAAGTGGACACTTTATAAGCTTCTTATCAAGAACCACAATAGTAAGTCTATAGCACACCTTCTGGGATGTTGCATGTGAGGAGACAGTAAATTAAGAACCATATTCCATATTCAGATATTTTTGAGGTTTATTATTCTTCAGTATTAGAACATTTTAATTGGTTTCTTTTAACTTTGAAAAACATGTTATAGAGATAAATTTATAATAAAGGTCACTACCTAACAAAGGGCAATATTTCCATTAACATTTTACGTTATGTACTGGTGTATTTCACAACAGTGAAAAGGCATTTTAAGGAAACCTCCTTTCCCTTAAAAGGGCAATTTACAAAATATGCTCTAAAGTTTCTATATTAATAGACTATATTCTACAATTTAAAATAATTTTAAAACTATTAGAAGCAGAAAAGAATCAAAGAATTTGCCAATATACAAAATAAAACATGGCACAATGACTAATATTCAAACAGTGAGGCTCTTTTTTATTCAATTTATGGTTTTATCGACAATGGAGAGAATTAAAAGAGGCACGTAGTGCCTATAGGGGCGAAGCAAAACTTTGAGCAACTGTGTAATAAACTTGGTAGCTCAGTTTTGGCTATAAAATCCTATGTTTAAAATCCCTGATTGTTTTCTGTCTCCTATTGCTTTTCCTCAAGAGCATCATATTCACTGACAAGAGAAATTGTTCTAATTTCTATTCTGCCATTACTGGTTGTACAAACCTGGGCTAGTTACTAGGGTTGGTTTGAGGACAGTCAGATAATGCATGCAAACGTTCTGAACACATTTTAAGTGTTAAATATTAGCCTTTTTCTCTAACTTTAGCATCTTCTTCTACTCTTTACTCCCTCAAACTGCGGTTTCTCAAAGACTCTCTTACAGATAGGAAAGCAATACAGTTATTAACCCACTACATAACCTCTGGTGTGGCTTCATTTTTAAATGAATATTTCTTGATTGAGTTGTGCTAACCTACCCTGTGTTAGCCTGACAGACTCCATCTCAACCCCCACCTCGCCCCTCCTGCCATTTCTCCCTTGAGAGCAAACCCGGGTCATGCCGCTGTGCTGGGTCACGCTGTGCTTGGAACTAGAGAGGCGTATAACCATATGCTGCTTAGAACTATAGAGCATATAACCACTGTGGCCATATCCCGCTTTGCAAGCCCACTTGCTATTGTGAATACCCCCTTGATTGACTGTCTGGCAGGTACCGAATACCCTCCTTCATAACCAGCAATCATGGGAACCACGTGTGTATGCCCTCCTTAGTAATCAACAGTCATGAAAACCTCCTGCCTCCTGGTTACCAGCCTCCTTATCTAACTTGCCTGTTCTGCTTCTGTAAATTCTGCTTCAGCTAGGCTCCCCCTCCCCGTTCTTAAGCAAGGTATAAAAAGGAATCAAGCCCCTTCCTTGGGACTGAGGGATTTTGAGCAGGAGCTGACTCTCGGTGGCCAGCAATAAAGGACTCACAATCAGATTTCAGGGTGTGGCGCTTTCCTAACAACTTGCTTGGATATAACAGAGTGATACAGAGTTACAATAATAACTAACAGTTATTAGGTACCTTATATTTGGCAGACACTAGCCTTCACATTTCTCGTATAAATTTGTTTAATTTTCTTGGTAGCCTCTTGAGTAGATGCAATCATTATCTTGTTGTGATAGAGGAGGAAACGGAAGCATAGAACAAGTACTTTGTTCATAGTAACAGAACCTGTAAGTGGCAGAACAGAATTTAAATACATAAAACTGGGCCCCGTATTTTGTTCTCTTGGGCACTGCTCTAGGTTTAGGGAAAGAGGGATACCGTTTGCAGTAGAACCCATATTTTCAGTGTGTTTGAGAAATCAGATATTCAAATATGCTTATTTAACTAGAAGGCCATCATTGTTCATCCTAATACAATTCCTATTCTTGCTGAAATATTTTATGTAAATGCCTAGCCTTATACTTAGACTATGGTTTCATAGACCCTATGATTGCTCAAACAAATCAGAAGATCTCCAGTGACAGTTTTGATACATGTTAGAGTGAATTTAAAGTGCTTTGATTGTGTTTTATTTCTTTCTTGAGGCAGAAATACTGTTGAATGAGAGGGGATTCTTCATATTTTTGTTGCATAGAAAAAAATATAAACCTTATTTTTTTTCAGTTTTTTGGGGGGATCTGGGGTGGTTCTAAGTTCCAAATACTTTTCATATGGCCACTACAGAAATTTAAATGATGTTTCACATGGTAGGCTCAACAATATCTCCTGACAGGCAAGAATAGGAAAAAATAATTGGTGAAGAATCCTTTCTAAGCTTGTATTCTGGGTAGTAAGACTTTGAATAATGAGGCCAAGGCAGCAATTTCCATCTCTATGTGGCCTCTTAGGCTCTGCTCTGCCATAGCGTCATGAGCAGCAAGCTTATACTCTAATAAATGAAGTGTACTGCCATACCCCAGGGCAAAGCCATCTGCTTGTTCTGTTTTTCTTCTCATGCTCAGCCAAGTCCTAGAGAATAGTCCTGGGCTGCAGGCAAGCATTCAGCTACCACAGCTTCCTAAACTAAAATTCCTGACGTGTTGTTCATGATAGGAGATGTTCAAATAAATGAGCTTAGGTCTAGGTGTTGTTTTGGATCCAGTCCCTAAGGTTGAACTGCCATTTGGAGTAGAGATCTATTTACAAGTACAAATGTTACACATTCAGAATGAAGTGTAGATATCATAGCCCATGAGTCAGCAACCTAGGTCCTCATTCCAAATAAGCAGCAATAATTTGTTCAAATCAGAAAACAACAACAGAAATAAACAAATAACATTACCAGGCAGATGATAAACCAAAGCCTGGCAGCAGTGGCTTTCTGGCATATTTGTGAAAAAGTTCTATACTTAGGTGAAAGGTACGCGTTCTGGTAACTTGTAGCGAAACTAATAAAAATTAGCAGGAACTCAATCCTAGAAGGAAACTTAGGCGTAGGTACACGACAACGAAGCAGAGCCTAAGGGAGACATGGCACAGAGGATTTCTTCTAGTGTTGCTCGTCATGGTTGGCAAAGTATACATATTCCCACTGGGCCGGAGGTAGTTTTAAGCATCCTGACGACCAAATCTCATGGAGAACAAAGTAAATTGCATTGGAACTCACACTCATTTCTTTTGTACCGGGATAATCTTTCTAACCACAGATGCAAACGATGATTTATATTTCAGAATAAGTTATGCCCATTGACCATCTTCCCATTTCCCCCGCCTCTCAGCTTCTCTTAACTGTCATTCTGCTCTCCACCTCTATGAATTCAATTATTTTGAAAACACATTTAAGGAAGAACATGTATTTTTTCTTCTTTGCCTGGCTTATTTTACTTAGCATAATGTCCTCTAGATTCATCCATGCTTTTGCAAATGACAGAATATCCCTCTTTTTTTTTTTATGGAATCTTGCTCTGTAGCCCAAGTTGGAGTGCCATGGTGCAATCTCGGCTCACTGCAAGCTTCACCACTTGGGTTCAAGTGATTCTCCTGCCTCAGCCTACTGAGTAGCTGGGATTACAGGTGTGTACCACCATGCGTGGCTAATTTTTGTATTTTTAGTAGAGACGGGGTTTCACCATTTTGTGTGTGTGTGTGTGTGTGTTATGCATATGTGTGTGTATACTTAGACAAGAGGAGTAAGTAATAAGTATTTGAGATGGTGGATATGTTATTTAGTTTGACTCAATCATTCCACACTTATACATATCATAGCATCACTTTGTATCTCATAAGTATCTACAAGTATAACTTATCAAAATTCAATAAAATTAAATTTTAACAAAATCATGCCCCTGCCCTGGATTTACAATCCTCCACCAAAATGAGAATCAGCAGAAAATTATTTTTTCAGTTTTAGAGATACAGATTTTATTTTTAGGTACATAACTAAGAAATAAGACAAGATGGGCACTTTTCTATGTTTCTCTGTGCTTAGAATCTGAAGCTCACTTCATCCTTCATCCAGCAGTGGAACCAGGTAAAAAATATCCCAGTGATGGATTTTTGAATATTTGCAAGCTTAAAGACTGGGCTAGAGAAAGGTTCTAGACTAGAAGCAGAAGGAGGAACGAGGAACTATTAAAGGGATGGAGGACTTAAAGGAATATGAACAAACAGTAATAAGCATACGCAGGAAAATAAAGGGAGCCTGCAAAAGGGTTTGTTCCACATGTTAAAAAACTTCTATGTGACCACACCTGAGCAAAGAAGACCACTCTCAAGATTCAACCCAGGATGTGGAAGCAGGCTGTGTGCATCATGGACATATGATTGAAATATGATTCACCTGCTGCTCCCCAATGGTCTTTACACACACTTTATCTTTACACCAACTGTCTTTACACACACAGCAAACTAATGGGACCCCTTCAACAATAACAACAAGGGGCTAAAGTCTGCAGGCTTCAATCACTTCAACCATAAACGGGAGGGGCTGCTATTAATCTTTCTCTGGCTGCTTTCCCCAGTTAGACTGCTTTCTTGACACTTATAATCCTTCGGTTTGTTTGTCATGCATTTGTCAGGACTACATAATGAAGATCATATTTTTTGAAAAATATTTACTTTTATACTTTAGGTTCCCTTTGTTTGGGATTATTCTTTAGTCTGCCAGAGGCATCTATTTGCTTCAAGAATAAATAGAATTTGCAGGAAGGCTACAAAAAGAAAGTAAAAAAAAAAAAATAGGTTCACCTTTGGATAGCTGGAGTATTCACAACAACTGTCCTGAAAACCAAGCCTTGTTGGAAGATTTTCTTAAAACCTTCACTTTCTATTGACACATAAAGAAACTTTTTTGTTGATTAGGTCATATAAATTTAATAAATCCAGGATGTGAAAGTGAGTAAGAATTCAATTTAATATAAAAATTAAAAGCCCCAATCATAAAAGAAAAAAATTTTTTAAAGCCAAAACTTTACAGTCACAGAGGACAATGAGAAGGAATAGGGGTCAAGCTCTGAGATGATGTGTGTCTGCTGGTTCCTGGGGGCCCGGGAGACTGAAGTGGTTTTGAGGCTGAAAGGAAAGCTGAGAGCACAGCGATGTGAGCCTGCTTTCTGTACGTGAACTTGGGAAGAGACTGCATTGCAGGGGATTTTATTCCACTGGGGGGCTGACAGAACATTAGCAAGTCAAGCCTAACATCCAGATAGATAGATGTGACACATAGATAGATAATTCTGATGCAGCGCTCCTCGTACATCACAGCACAAGTGGAGAAAAGCAGATTGAAAGTCTGGCTATGTACATGGAGGCCATGAAAATGAGCCCATTTCTACGAAATGTTAGACTTCTCTAACAGGCAGCTTTGACTCAAGGACTCCCAATGGGGATGGCTGAATCATTCCTAGGACCTCATTGTGATGTGAGACTCTTCCATGCAATCCTCCTTCCCTTTCTCCTTCATAGGCTCAGACTTGCATGGAAGGCTTAAGTTGAATTTCACCCTCTCATCCCTCTTCTCTAAATGAAGGTAAAATCCTTCACTGCACCTTGGATCTCTTACCATAAGGAAGGGAACACAATACCTGGCAGAGTGCCTTGAGTTCTGAAAGCAACACACAACCCACCAAGGAATATTGTTCCACTTCATAAGCCTAGTGACCTGAAATGCTGCCACCTTTAAGTTGGTCCAAGAGCATCAAAGAGCTATGTATCAGATCCAGGCTGTGCTGCAAACAACCCTGGAATATGGGCCATACAATTCATGGGCCCTAGGGTATCAGAAGTATCAGCAGTGGGAAATAATTCAATGTAGAGCTCATAGCAAATCCCAGAAGGAGGATTACAGCATAGTCCCCTGAGATTCTGGAGCAAGCCTGAGAACCTTTTGACAACCAGATTCAAGTATGTAACTGAAGAGACAGAATACTTAATTATAATCACCAAGTCACCATGAATCTAGAGATCCCCACTATGAAGCTTCTGGCAGATCCATCAAGTCACAACATTGAACAGGCCCATATAGAGTGTGGTACGGGATGATCCTACATCACACTGGAGCAGGACCACAGGACACATGTGCATCACAAGCAGCCCAGAACTCCACGCCACCGCACAACTGCCCCAATTCCCTTCCTTTGGCTTGATCTTATGAGCAGAGGGAAATTTTATTATCAGGTGAAGTGGGTTAAAAAAAAAAGAGTCCTGAGCTTGTATTATAATTACTTGACTCTACGTGGGTATCTGTTGAAAATGGACTCTTGCTGCGTGATGGCATTTTCCAGAAGTGGCTTTGAAAGGCGATGCTGAGGAAGAAAAAGATGTAGCCCCAGGTGAGAATTTACATTGGTTACTAGAGAGCCAGTTGTAATGTCAATGGGGAGACCAGACATGAAAGAGGGCTGGAGTAGCAGCATATGAACAGACATATGGAAATGGATACAAAGTGTGAAGATTTTTGTATCACATTTTAACACCCATGAGAAAACATTCACCACGTAAGAGACACTCAACAACGAAATATTCAAATGTGTTGGCTGCTTGACATTAATCAGACTTCGTCATTGGCTGCACTGGAACTGGTGAAATGGCACATCAAGAAAATGGCCCTTTTTGCAGTGATAGGCCCATCAGCATTAATTCCAATTTATAAAGCTTGATTAGCTTCTGTTGCTCCTACAGATCCAACCTGTCAGCAGCAGAGACCAGTGTAGCTACATCAATATAGCATTATATTTCAAGAAACGTAAAATGACAGCTGGTAACAAGTCAGCTCCACTGGGACCTTTATGTCTTGGATGTGCTGGCAGTTTGTATGCGGATTTGACATCCCTTCTTGAAGAATTCCAGTCAACACACTATGCAGTGGCTTATGGAATGCCTCATGCACAGTCATGGAATCCTACGCAAAATAGCATCTGAACAGGCAACCTGCTTCATGGTGCAGAGGTGTGTGAGTCGGCCCACGACAGTGAGATCCGCTGGTTAGATCATGCACCACACACTCCAGTATTCTCCTCCTAGAGCACTGAAGTGTTCTTCTAGAGGCATAATTGGAGCACCAGCTCAGAGGCAACACTCTCCAAGAATGGATAGTTATCCTTTGTGCATATCCATTAACTCAAAGAACCCTCTACCCCCCGCCCACCCGTATAATGTTCTGTCTTTGATTGAAAGAACACACATTGCTATAGAAAACAAGGAATAGGAATACAAGGAGCCCCACTTCCGTAAGTCCCAGCGACTCACTGCATGAAATTGTCCTCGTATTTCTTGGCTCTGCAAGGTTGAAGGTCCTGGATCACACTCTTGCCAGGGACCACAGCAAAGGTTTCATTAAGGACAAGCTATCAATGTCTTGACAAATCAGAGAAATTTTGACTGCATGTGTTCTGGGACCAGTATTCAAGAAAAAGAGTCACCATCTTGGCAAGGAAATTAACCTTGATCACCGCAATAAGGTAGGATCGTTTTTAAAGATGAGTTGGGAAAGAAAGTATATAGACTTCAGTTGATTCACTTGGGCTCTTCCTGGTATTCCCTTGCTCCTTTATAACTGTGAATGCGTATGTGTAGCAACTTTAGCCTGAGAAAGATATGGTTTCCAAGGGCTCAGAATGAATGAGTCACCCCAGAACTCCTGGACCTTAGTGGAGCCGATCATTGTCATATCATCAAATCAGCCCTGAAAGAAGTGTCAGCTGCACATCTTAACGCACTCATTAATGGCATAGTAACTAGATTCCAAGGGCCCCGTAGCAGTACAGTAAATGCCATCAATACACACACAGGTACTTCCATTCCCTCATACGCTGCTTTTCCAAATATGGCAAACTGAGTGTGTGGTCCACTCTGCTCAGGAGAACCAGGTTAGATAACCACGTGAGCACTGGTATCCAAACAAAGCCATAAAAGTTTGCATGCTCTATCTTCCCTCCTGCCCAACTCTGTCCTCACCATGACTAAAGCTTCTGGTCTCTGGAGTTGGAGGGACTGTGGATTTGCCTTTATCGTACACCATCTCCCTAAAGGATGCTCAGTCGGGATGTGGTGGTTCAGGGCCAGATGGCAGAGGTGCCGAAAGGCTAATTTATTCCAGGGCAACCAGTTAACGTCTCAGTTACTCCAGCAGGAGGAGACCAGTCTCTGTGGGGGAGCCTGGCTCTATTATGACCTACTCTGTGTAAATCCGCAGCCACATCAAGCAGATGCACCTGCCTTTTGACGTAGGCAGTTTTTATTTCCTTTCCTGATGGTGGACCAGGGTGCTTCCCCTGTCTCCATTCCTGTAGGAGAACAAGCAAAAATCATGGCACCATTCGGCCTGCTGCTTCCAATTCTGCCTCTCACCTTTGAGTCTATCCCTTCCCTTACTCCTATTTATTAACAAGTACAGCACTCAGGACCCACTTACTCTGCCTCACCCGCTCACTTTCAACCTCGGGCAGGAGCAATTCACGTCACTGAAGATGGGCCATAAGGCCTTTGTCTTTTATTCTCTGAAAAAAAAAATCGTTTGTCTATCTCAACAACCCTCTCTCTGTGCTAGTGCCTGTCAGGAAAGCATTCAACCTCAAAGACAAATGCAGGACTAAGCTCACCACAACGACAACAGCACCAGTGAGACTCAGGGAATCATAGGACGTCTGCATATTACTACTCACAGAGCAACATGAACAGGGCTGTATCAGTCCTCCCCTTCTCCAAGTCTCATGAGGTGACTCAGCAGGTCCAAATGAGACCACGAGTGCGCTGTGATGCAGCTAAAGTGCCCAGGGCCAGGAACAGACATGTCTCCCGACAGCAGCAAAAACGTCAGTTCCCTCTCCAGGGAGTGGACAGTTACACTGGCCAGCATCACTCATGTGAAGAGAACAGCCCACAAGTTACGCCAGTGAAGGAATGCATTTGCCTGGAGAGGGCTGGCAGCCAGGCCCGCGGTCCTCAGTGACCGCTCTCAGTGTCTCCAATGCGCTGGGCCAGGCTGAGCACGGCAGAGGAAGCGTGGCAGCAGCGTGAGACCCAGCCACGCTGCCTCCCACAGCCAAGACCACACTGTTTCCTCGATGCCTAATGAGAAAAGGAAGAGCAGGAGAAGGCAGTCGGGGAATGAAAACTGGCCCTGAGTTTAGTTGTGTCTCTTTTCCTTTGCTCCCCGCCAGGCTCCTACTTTGGGGATCAGTGTTTCTAATGAGACTGGCTGGACCAAGAGAAAACACATGTTCTATTTTCTTTTTACAGCTTTGCAGTGAGTTCATTCCTAAGTCAGTACATATAGATGCCAAAAAGTAAGATATTACATATAACATGTGCATGATTTGCACATCTTTCTGTTACAAGGAGAGCATCTTAACTGATTTTATTGATTGCTACAACTTTCAAATTCCTTAACTTGATTTCAAGACATCCATAGTCTTCTCCTGCCCTACCCATTGCTGCTTTTATCCAAATATCCTACATACTTTTCCACTAGTGTCTAAGGGAGTCTTACTGGCCAGGCTGGCCTCTTCATTGCTTCATAGATAGGATAAGCACATGGTGCATAGAATATACAGCCATAATCACCTAACTTACAGCCAGAACGTTTACATCTCAATTACGGAAACAAGCATACACAAGTTATGGCCTAGGGATGTTACTGAGCTTCGGATCATTTTTCTGAAAAACAGAAATTATAATATGTCTTCTTTATTGAATTGTTGCAAAGACCAAAGTTAAGATAAAGCATAAGCAGATACCCTGCAAGCTGAAAATGCTGTGTAACTGTAATTGTTATCAGTAAGCATCCTCTTGTGGACTCTCAAAACTCTGTGGACTCAATCTGTATGTCAAGACCGAACTCAAGTTTCACATCACTCCTCAAGACGGCGTTTTCATATGGAGAGCTTCGGCAAAGCAACAGTGCTTTCCCCAACAACAATTATACGAGGAACTTAGGGGATAAATATTCTGGAGATGAGTTTCTGTACAGCCAGGGTGGAGGACCCTCATGTGTGATCTCTATCCTAGAAGTGCCTGGTAACGCCTACATTAGTTCAGCCATTGTGGAAGACAGTGTGGCGATTCCTCAAGGACCTAGAAATAGAATTCCATTTGACCCAGCAATCCCATTACTGGGTATATATCCAAAGGATTATAAATCATTCTATGATAAGCACACATGCACACGTATGTTCATTGCAGCACTGTTTACAATAGCAAAGATCTGGAACCAACCCAAATACCCATCGATGATAGGCTGGACAAAGAAAACATGGCACATATACACCATGGAATATTATGCAGCCATAAAAACAATGAGTTCGTGTCCTTTGTAGGGACATGGATGAACCTGGAAACCATCATTCTCAGCAAACTGACACAAGAGCAGAAAATCAAACACCGCATGTTCTCACTCATAGGTGGGTGTTGAACAATAAGAACACACGGACACAGGGAGGGGAGCATGACACACTGGGGTCTGTTGAGGGGAAATAGGGGAGGGACAGCAGGGAGTAGGGAGTTGTGGAGGGATAACATGGGGAGAAATGCCAGATATAGGTGATGGGGATGGAGGCAGCAAACCACATTGCCATGTATGTACCTATGCAACAGTCCTGCATGTTCTATACATGTACCTCAGGACCTAAAATGCAATTATATATATATATATATATATATATATATATATATATATATATATAGAGAGAGAGAGAGAGAGAGAGAGAGAGAGAGAGAGAGAGAGAGAGAGAGATGCAAATTCCTGGGCCCTGCCGCAGACCTACTGAACCAGACACTCAAATGAGGAAGCATGGAGTGAAGGCCAGTGGTCCGGGTGTTAACACACCTTCAGGGTGATTCTGAAGCACAACAGGGTTGAAAACCCGTTTCTGAGTATGAGCATTGCATATTTGTTCATCTTTTCATCTTCTACGCTTTATACTGTGGCTGAACTATTTGAGGGTTTCAAGAAAATATTTTTCTCTGCAATATCTGATAAGCTCAGTTTTTGGGTCATAGTATGAATCATATAATTTATACATGCATTCACCCTCTTTTACTCCCCTCTAAAATTGTGTAGGACTAAAGATTATATGAATGTAAATAAATATTAGTAGTAAACCTCAACAAGATAAGGAAAAGAATCCTCTAAATTTGGGTATCTAGTCATTACCAGAATGTTTCAGACTGTATTCACATACACTTTCATGTTATACGTCCTTAAGTGTTTCCTTGTACAGTTTATTTTTAGGCATATTGCTGCAGCAGAATTGCACTCAACATTTTTTATAAGCAGCAATAATTTTTATTTTTTAATATAATTTTTATAAGTTAAATGAAATGCCTATCCTATATGTAGATTAAAATATTAGCCAAGTAAGGTGGCTCATGCCTGTAATCCCAACACTTTGGGAGGCCCAGGCAGGTGGATCACTTGAGGTCAAGAGTTCGAGACCAGCCTGGCCAACATGGTGAAAATCAGTCTCTACTAAAAATTAGTTGGTCATGGTGGCAGATGCCCGTAATACCAGCTACTTGGGAGGCTGAGGCAGGAGAATCTCTTGAACCTGGGAGGCAGAGGTTGCAGTGAGGCAAGATGGTGCCATTGCACTCCAGCCTGGCAACAGAGTGAGACTCTGTCACTCACACACACACACACACAAAGATTAAATAATGGCCCTTAAAATAGTTTTAATGGTTTACTTATAGTGTTTGATAATATTACTTGTATATATTCCAAACTCACAGAGCATTTTTCCTGAAATCTGATGAAGCTTCCCTGGGTTGTTTTCAGTCCTGGATTTATAATTCCAGAGATAGAGAAAATATTGTTTAATGTTATTATTTACTTTAGAATTTAACAGCAAATACACATTTTAGAGAGCGAAGTATAATTAAGTGAATTCCCTGGATGATGCCAAAAATATTAATAGTCCATGAATGTTTAATTATATGAATACACGTCCTGTTATTGGGTGAGACGTTACAAGCAGAAAACTGCTTATACAGTGTCATGAATTAAGGCTGACATTGGTTTCTATCACAAGACTATATGTTTTTATATTTATATTCAGTGTTTACAATAAAAACTATTAGCATATGACTATACTCAAAATAGTATTTATCCTTAAAAATTTTAATAAGCATTTAAAGACAATACATGTTTTTATCCATTCGTCCCATTCAAGTAAATAACTATAGATTAGGCTTAGATCAGCTTGTCACCCAATAACAATTTGTTGGCTTTCAAGTTTTATGGAAAACTGACTGCTGTTCAGACTATTGACACTAAAATACAGAGAGTATTTTTACTGTCTATACCCTGATGTTAATTATGATCTATAACTTCCAGTAGAAGTATTAATGCTTTTAGAATTTTAGATACCAGGGTGTTTCAATCCATCATTTTTATTCCCTTTTATGAGATAAATGAATCAAAATTGCAGTGTACAAGCCTACTGTAAAATGTTTACATCAAATTTAAAATATATAGACAGCAGTAAAATATGGGCTGTGAAAGATTTAGTAATTTTTATTTCTTGTTAAATAGTAGGGGAATACTTAGAGATAAGGGGCAAAATTTATCCTGAGTAGGGATATATTATTCTATCTTTTAAATTGTTTGTAAGTATACCCAACGTTTCAGTATTTTTTTTTTTATTGTTAGAGGAATGTTAACAGTTCCCTTTGATTTTAATGATGTTACATCATTGTAGCATGAAGGGAATAGTATGATCTTAACCAGCTTTTCCTGTCTTTGGTTTCAACAGTGCTGACAATTGTCTATGTCTTGATAAAAGGAGAACTAAAACGTGTTGGAACAGGCGCCTGGGAGGGTAGCTTTCCCAGAGAGAACACCACGTTTGGACCTATGATTCATTTTCAATTGAAGGAAAGAGAAAGAAAGAAAAAGAAGGAAGGAAGGAAGGAGAGAGAAAGAAAAGAAGGAAGGAAGGAAGGAAGGAAGGAAGGAAGGAAGAAGGAAGGAAGGAAGGGTCTTTTCTATTTCCCTTTCTTTCTTTTCATTTCTGTCTTTATTCATCCTCTCTCTTTTCCACTTCCTCTCCTCTCCCCTCCCTTCCTTCTCCTCCCGTCTCCTCCTTTTCTTCATTTCTACCCCTACCCCCACCACCTCGTCTCTAGCATTCCACAGTATTTTCTTCTTAATACAAAGAATGCCTTAGCCCTGGTTAGAACAAATATCATAGAATGTCTCTACATGAAGCTAAGAGGTTTTGTCTGTTGAAAGAAAACCACATAATCTCATTAATTAAGTTTCTCAAGGCATTGATTACCACCATCCCTATTTACATGCTTTAATAGTATATATAATGCACCACATGATGTTAAAACATCAGGCTAAATTGCTTCTCTTTCAGAATAAACAGAGGCAAAAGGCAGTAGTTATAATGTGTAGTAAAGTTTTTACATCTGCAGGATATACTCCTTTTTAAGACTTATTATTTTGATGACTGGGTACAATGAATCTCATTACTTGTGGGAACCAAGAAGTTAACTGCTAATTCCACGGATACCAAGGGGGCTGCAGCCTATCACCAATTGCATGGTGCTGAGAATGACCTCATTATTTTATGGTAAACATTTTTAGCACATTCTAGACACTGAAAGATTGTAAAGCCAGCTTCAACAAAGGGACTTAGAGCCTATTTTTTTTTTTTTTTTTGAAAAAAAAATGAGAAAGAAAGAAAGAAAAGATATTGATGTTGAAGTCTCCCACTATTATTGTGTGGGAGTCTAGGTCTCTTTATAAGTCTTATGTGTCTGGGTGCTCCTGTATTGGGTGCATATATATTTAGGATCGTTAGCTCTTCTTGCACTGATCCTTTTACCATTACATAATGTCCTTCTTTGCCTCTTTTGATCTTTGTTGCCTTAAAATCTATTTTATAAGAGGCAAGAATTGCAACTTCTGCTTTTTATTTATTTATTTTTACTCTCCGTTTGGTTGGTAAATCTTTCTCCATCCCTTTGAGTCTTTGTGTATAGATGGGTCTGGATGCAGCATACCGATGGGTTTTGGCTGTGTCTTTTGATTGGGGGATTTAGTTGAGTTTAATACTGCCATTTGATGTTAGCTGATTGTTTTGCCCATTAGTTGATATAAATTATATATGAGCCTAGTAGAAGAGGCCACCCATAGAAAACAGATTTCCACATCATACACTAAGCGATGATACCATGGTATGTTTAGGTTGCCATGGTAAATGAGGTATATTCAGTTCACTTCAGAGATCGAGAAAAGGTTTAAGGAAAAGATTTGACTCTTTAATAATAAATAAAAATTTTTAAATAAATAATGGGAAAAAGTCACTTTCCTTCAGAACAGTGTCGAAATGTCACAGAGATGTGAAAGTCACTGTTTCACGCAGGAAATTCTGACTTCTGTTGTGGGTGCTTTCCTCCTTCGCTTAGGAGGTCTGAGTTCTTGTCTCACCGCCACGAGGAAGGAGGTCCCTGGACACAGGAGGGTGGGAATGGCAGAACAGACTTTTATTCAGTGAGAGAGTTCTCAGAAAGGAGAGGGGGCTCTAAAGTGGATTGCCCCAGGGGATTAAAATCCACAGGGGTTTTTAATCCCTCCTTTCTAGGTGTCTTTCCTATTTGCATCTGGCACCACCTTTGACTTCCTAGTTGCTTCCTGGCCCCAGTTCTTACTGCCCTGGTGCGTTCTTGTCCATAGTTCCACCATCTTAACGATTACACATAAGCAGCACTGTGGTGGTGAAGCCGCAATGCAGATGTCATGGTAATGATAGGATAATGAGCTTGGGTCAAGTTAAGGACGTTTCGTTGATCGATTGCGCCTGCACCTAAGTTGGGACAGCTCCTTCTGAGCAAGCGTTCTGGTATAAAAGAGGAAGTTCTCAACCACATTTCCTTCTGCTAGCTGCATAACCGGGCGAGGCAGGTCCTTCCGCAGGCATGATCTCTCTCATGAAGCCTTACCCTCCCTCTGCCCAGCCAGCCCCTATGTCCTCTCAGTTCAGAACCACTTGCATACAAAAAAATGGTAAGTGAGGTTAAAGATACAGCTGGATGGAAGCGGTTACAAGGACCCTTGTGTCTTGTTAGAAATATCAGCATTATTATAATGTGAAATATGCAGTAATGAGCACTTACATGACAATTCTACAACCCCTAGAACCAGCTGCATATTTTAAAATATTGTATGTTTAAGATTTTCAAGAGACTTGTAAATATTTTAAGTTTCATAATTTTTAAAAAGGCAGACCAAAATACTTAATCAGTTCTTACTTAGTCATTGATGAAGTTATCCATGAGAAAACCATGTTTACTGATATTTTAACCCAGTTTCTATCACTTACTTATTCATACAGTGTTCTTTCACCCTTTCTCTCAAAGTTTGTTTGTTAACAAAATTTATAGATTTCAAAAATAATAATAAATGCATCTGTATCAAGCCATTATTTTATGTTATTTCTCTTCTTTCCAAATTTAGACTAAAAAGGATTTATATATAAATGTTTTTTAAGTTTTTATTTTATTTTAGTTCAGGTAATGGCTTTTACTGAAGAGAGGTACAGAAAGTGATTTCAAAGGGCAAAATTAACTCAAAATTGTACAAGGAGATAATGGGGAAAAAAGCGATGATATTCATGACTGATTACCTCCTTCAAAAAAGGAGGGAGGAAATCAAATGTACACAGTCCTCCCTTGTAATCTCTTTCTCCAAAGTTACCTCTTGACATTTCTAGATGTTCTGTAACAAGAAAGTTGATCTTTCCATTTCTTTGGTTACTTAGCTTTTAATCTATCTGTTTGCACACACACTAGAGAGAGAGGGGTGCTTTTGGCATCTACATAAAAGTTGAAATTTATAGTCTGAAAGAAGATAAATAATAGTTTCCTTTTATCTGTTTTATTATTTTTCATTACTTGAAATTTGAGTAAGTAATGTTCTTCCTTCAAAGTACCTGTCACAGCTTTCTCAACCTGAGTCTCAGAAAGATTCAAGAAAGCTGTATCTTTTTCTGTCTTTAAAATATTATTTCTTCCTGTTTTTATCAGTCACTTATGTCATAATAAATACTAAAACTGGCAGGCAATATATTCTAAGTGCTACTGTAAAAGCATTGTTTTGCTATAAATAAACAAGCTCATTTCTCTGGAACTTAAATAGGAATAAAGATTTGATACATTCTCTTCCCCCATTAAACATCTGTGGCAAGAGGCCATTAGGGAGTTGTTAGATTTGCTAGAGTTTTCCACTATGCCAGATATTAAATTACCTGTCATATGAGTTTCGGAGTATACAGAAGGTTGTGATCTTATAAGGATGCTGAATGTGCTGACATTTTCATGGCTCTGAATATACGTAAACATAATTATTGGCTCTCCCTGTGGGGTTTTACTTGATATGTTGACCAGTAGCCATGAGTGGGGTTGTCAAAACAACCGAATTTAAAAATGAATGTCTTTACAAATCCATGGTGTTTTGTAAAGAAATGCAACTTGGAGCAATTACACAATAATTTGCATGATTTTGTAACAATAAATTAGTATTAGGCTATAGATCATGAAAACGACATGATTCAAAATAGACACTGTAAGAAAGCACCCTGTTGGAATGGGAAGAGGCCGACTCCGCAGCCACCATGGTGCACCTCCACTGTGGCCTGGCTATGCTGCCAGTGCCCAGTCAGGAAACGGGTTCACATATCCGTCTCCTGGCCTGTTCGTCCCAATTACTGTGATTACTTACTGGGATTATGGCTATGATTTTCTTACTGCTTCTGTCACTATTTCTGAGTTCCCATTTATCTAATAGACTGGGATTGGATAACTGAAAAGCAGTGGATACTTAATAATCTATAAATTTCATTATTAGTAATGATATTCTACTTGGCACATAGAGTATCTTGCGTTTTTCTCATGTCTTTTTTCAGGGTTTTGAATTCCGTATTGAAATTATCCCCATATAATCAACATGCTTTCCATGTTTCTGGGCCTCTGAATAAATTCCCTCCTGGATTTATCTGTACCTAATGCCTTATCATGGCTCTTTTCCATTCTCATCTATTTTAGGAGCAGAGGTCTTGCAATTCTCAAGGCAAATCAGGAATGATCTACCATTTTTTAGTTCAAAAATTATTTCTGGGCGGGCACGGTGGCTCACATCTGTAATCCCAGCAGTTTGGGGGGCTAAGGTGGGAAGATTACTTGAGGCCAAAAGTTTGCAACTAGCCTGGGCAACGTGGCAAGACCTTATCTCCCCCCAAAATTCAAAAAGCCAAAAACTCAGCCAGATCTGGTGGTGCACACCTATAGTGCCGGTTACTGCAGAGGCGGAGGCCAGGAGGGCTGTTGGGACCCAGGAGTTAGAAGCTGCAGTGAGCACAATCATGCCATTGCACTCCACCTCGGGAAAAAGAGCAAGAACATACCTCAAATAAATAAATCAATAAGTAACATTACTTCTGTCACAATTAAACTGGTCTATACATTCAATAATATGTAGGAATGAAAAACGTCCTTAAGGTTTTAAGGATTATTATGATTTCTGATTGAAAATTCAAATATCTACATAGTTTAAATATATATAGGCTAAATATAACTCTGGGACTTTGCTTTTCAGAATCACTCACTTTTTCATTCATTTATTAATTATTCATATTAAAATAAGTTAATGATAACATAATATTTGCCAAGCTCTATTCTAATCACAGATACATCTGCAGAAATCTCTGTAAAAATATACAATATAAATATATAAAGATTTCTGCCCTGTAAAGCTTACATTTTAATAAGAAATACCAATGAACCAATATAAGTACCAATAAGATACCAGTAAGAAGCTTATAAGGCCTAAGAAAAAGTAGTAGAGAATTTGGGAAGCTGAGAGTGCAGGGGGCATTTGCATTGTGCAGCCGGGTAACAGGTAAAGCAAATAACTAGGGCGTTGACACGTTCTACGTTAGCAAGTGGTCAATGTGGACAAAGTGGATGAGGGAAAAAATAGTAGTTAGAATCAAAATTAAGAAGAGAGGAAAAGACGGGGGGTATTTCAGGTAATAAAGAGTGTTGAAGATTTCAGGCTGTAAGTGAAACTGGGACCCATTATAATGCTGTAAGCCGAGGTTTGACCTCTCTCCCTTACATTTTAGAAAGGTGACTGTGACACTGGGAATGGTTAGTGAGGGGAAATGGAGCATCAAGGAGACCTTTTGGAAGCTTCCTCTAATACTCTAGGTGTGAGATGGCTTAGACTGTACTGTAGCAGTGAAAGCAAACTGGTCACATTCCAGACATATTTTGAAGGCAAGCCAAAATAATTTTGTAATAGGCTGAATGTGTGATGTGAAAGAAAGCAGAAGACCAAGCTCATCTAGAGTTTTGACCAGTTATCTAGATTCCACTAGAAATTTAAGAAATGAATCAAACATTATTACTGATCTGTCAGGTAGTAAAAGATAATTTTATTTTTCTCACCAAGCTTCAAATCCAATTGTAGGAAAATAATCATTTAGGAAGTAATAAAATATTTGAACATCAAATTGATGTTATGATTTCGAATGTGAATACAATAAAATTTACACTAGCCTGCAAGACCTTGAAATGCCGATACCAGAACTTACTAAGTTATCATGTACATAGCGCTTGGAACATACAATGTGTTCTATTAACTAAACTTTTCAGAACAGCAGGTTAAAGACTAGACAGTCTTCATGGAGAGTATGTCAAATTTGTTCTCTTTTTAAACTGCAAGCAGGGTTTATAAAGCTGAAATTCTTATACTATAAAGGAAGCAAAGGGAAACAACAGGAATTTATCTAATAAATGTCAGGCTTTTTTCAAATACATGTTTATTAAGAATCAATTCTGTGCCAAAGGTTAAGACTAAATAATAGGCTTTGGAAAAACTCACACATACACAATTTGTAGCAATACTAAACACATCATAAAATTTCAAACAAGATACAATTAAACTCAAATTTTTCCTTGAGTATTCAGACTATGTACACATGCATATATGTGGACGTGCATAATTATACTTATTTATGATTACGTATTCATGTTTGCTAAGCAGCCCACTGCTTTTGTATATAATTTATTCCTGAAAGCAACTGAAAAAACCCAAATGTTAAATTTCAACAGATTTAAAGTTGCGGTCATGTATAGAAGTTGGTCATGGTGCTGTCATAAATAACAACTAAAAACCAAAATTCAAAAACCTAATTATTCTCAATTTAAAGCACGATTTTCATGCCTATAAGTCTATATCCTTTTCAATTACATAATTTGTTTTTTTATTTTTTAATTGAACTGTGGCCTATCTGTTGAATTGTAGTGATGTCCTATTCAGGTTCAAATTATGCCAGGCTAAGCATGGAAGAAAATGCAATTTTGTTGTAAGTTTATGAGAAGGGCACCTATTATTAGTTGCAATGTGGTTTTCTATATTTTATTTTTCTAAAATGTAATACTAGAAATTACTTGCTGAAATAAATGCACACATACACACAAACACAACAATGAAGCTGCCAAAGAATGTCCACGTTTATCAGCTGATAACAAGAAAATCTGAACTCTAGAAAAATGTTGGCATAACAGTATCAATGCATACTCCCATTATAGGCCTTCATGAAATAATCATATAAGAATATGACACATTGAAAAGTTTCAGAAATATACTTATGAAGGTTGAGAATTTCCTTACAAAATGTTTAAGAATCTGAGTTTTTTGACTACCTTTAAAGAACTGTTGATACTCAGTATATATTTCAAACACAGATATCAAAAAACAGTCTTTTTAAATGGCTTAGAAACTAAACTAGGCATTATTTCCCATGTCACTGCTTTGCTTACACTGACCTTTTCTGAGCTACTTATATTCTTAATTGTATTGTTTCTTAATTCTATTGTTCCTACATATTTTCTAAATACTGAGGAAATGTATCTTTCTTAAGTGTTAAATGTATATCCCTATTTAATGGTATCCCAGTGGGCACATCTCGCCGTGTACCTGTTAGTCTAAGATATTAGAGGAGAAATTAGTATGAATGAGCTGAACAACTCGTACCTCACAAGAAGAGAAAATGTTTCACGCAGAATGTACTTGGCAAAATACAGCCAAAAAATGCTGCCCTCTCTCAAGTGCGACATTGCAGATCTGTCAGTTTACCCGATACCCCTCACAGTCCTGGCCTCTTCTGTCAGACCCCTGAGGGGTAAAAACATCAACAACCTCCTCAGTTTTATACCAAAGTTTTACAACTACTGAATCCAGAGAGCTTTTCATACTGCCACTGTCACAGCAAATCCAAAGAATATAAGTTTTTTGGGGAATATTTTCTCCTGCCCTGAGATCCTTTAAACCTTTTAAACCATTTACCCAGATTATTCATAAATGTAAAACATAGAAGCTTTCTAATGTTCAAGAAAATTGCCATAATATTCCTTCCTCAGGTTCCAGCTGATCATCTTGCTTATTCTGTGTTCCCATTTCTTTAGTACTGACTCCACCTGACTCTACTACAATGTAGTATGTGCATTTCTGGATTAACATATTACTTGCTTTTCTTTTCTTTTCAAAATGATGTTTACTTGTCTGATCCAATTTGTTTTCCTGTTTTCACACCAGCTTTAGCACCCATGGAATGAATATGCAGCCACTTAGATATTTCTTTCAAAATAGTGGAGGGGTAAAAGTTGCACAAGGTGAGAAATGGAGCTAAAGAAGTTTTAGGCATTAATGTGACTATACTCAGAAAATCATTCCCTAAGTTAATAGTTTCTGGACTTTTGGATTTGATAGACCAACAAAGCATCCTTGGTAAATATTGTTAAATTTGTATTGTTAAATTTGTATTTAACAATATTTACCAAGGAAGACTATTAAAATCAGAGTTACTATCTAATATAACTTCATTTTAAATAGAAAATTTAACCCACAAAAGAAAGAATCATAATTCTTTTATTTATTCTATAAATGTTTATTAAAGACTTATTAATTGTCAGAGACATTTTTAGGTCTTTGGGATACGTGCCAACATAGTCCAACTTTTTAAATTAAATAAAATGGTGTATGAAATATTAAACTATTTTTTTCTTCCTTATTCTATAAAGAAACTATTTTCATGGAATAAACTTTCCAGATCCATACTAGTAATCATTTTAAAATCAGTTTATTGAATTGAATGGTTTTTAAATGTTGTAAATGACACTATTGAGAAAGCATGGTTACTTCTAATTAATTATGTAAAAGTGAGCCAGATTAACGGGGTTTCATTTAGTGACATAAAATATTTTATCAGCATCTTTCCATTTTATTACCTTCACAGCCCTACCCTTCCAAAGTTGGACAAGGAGTTAAGGGTTAAGAGAGCAGACAAATAAAAAATAGGAAGAATTTCATTTCTGAAAGAAGTGATAAGAGAGCTTTTGGAATAGCACTGAAGAAAGACATACATAATATTTGTATATGGAAAAGAAGTTTGTGTTTTACCTAATTAAAGACAACAAATAAAAGATGCAATACTAAGTGCATATCTGGGAATATTAAAATTAATTCTACATCTTCAGTTTAGGCTTAAATAAGTATTCTAGTATAATTAATGTATATTTAATTTGCAACAAAAATTAATTTTCACTTAAATTATTAGGAGTAAATCTATTATGCAACAGAAAGAGCATCTGAAATAAAACAGCCCCAGAGAAAACACCAATTATAATCTCCCAAGAGAAGCATAAAATTAAATATAACATACCTCCTAAAAAAGGAAAACAAAGCTAATTTATTCTTGTTCTTCCCTGTTTAGAGACACCACACTATAGCAGTTTATTTATGGTGGTCATAAAGTTTTAGGAAGACTCAAGACTTTATTGTCAAAAAAAAAAAAAAAACAAGGTAACATTTATTAAGGGCTCTCTCTGTTCAAAAAGCACAGTGCTAAATCCTATGGAAAAGATAAAAATGAATAAGATTAATACCTTCTTTCAGAGAGTTCCTAATGTAATACAGACAATTTCTTTAAATTACAAGAGAGGGTAGTGCGTGCTAGATACAATAATACACTGAACAGAAAATTGAAAATACTTCTTCTTCATCTGGGAGTAACAGAAGCCTTGATAGAGCAGGTAAATTTTGTGTTGTTTTTTATTCTTAATAAAGAATGAGTAGGAATTCAATGTGGAAAATAGAGCAGCAATTAGAATGAGAAATCTGGAAAGAGAGGACCATAAGTTCCTCTTAAAAGGAATAGCTAAGAAAGATTTAGTGTGAGTGGTTTATGTGTGGAGGGTTGAAGATTTAAGAGTCATGTCAGGGAGTTGGTCTTTGAAGCTGTCCTGTGATTTAGATAGTCCAGAGTGACTGTGTAAAGTAAGAAGAAAAGAGGCCTAAAAATAATGCCTGAGAGATGGTTTTTCCTTTCTCCTCTTTTATTTATTTATTTTTAAGCTGAGGAGAAAGAAGAGCTGGTAATGTCTGCTTAGAAAAAATGATCGCAGATTTAGAAAGGGATTATTATGAAAGGTAAACCTAAAAAGGATTTACAAAATAATGACATGAAAGAAAACAATATAAACATGCAGGATGCTGTCAAAAGAATTAAATGCTTCAAAGGTTGAAGAAAATGAGGACTGAGAAAGGGCTATCGAGATTAGCAATAAAGATGGGTATCAGTGAACTTCGAGAAAATACCATCTTGATAACTCAGGTTGGACCGCAGACTTTAGGGATTCAGGTATGAATGTAAACAGTCACCTAAGAAAGATACTCTGAAACTGTAGATTGATTATAAGATTTCCTGTTCTCTGTGAGAGTTAATTTGCAGGACAGGAAAGATCTTTAGATCTTATCTTTACTTTAGTACATTCTTACTTCTGTATTACCTGCTGGGGTTTCACGTCCCCTGGAGGCATTTCATAGCTAATATTTTCTGGTCAGTGAATTGGCAGTGAAGGCCAATAATTCAGACACTGGAAAATGTTGACCCCTGTTCTATAAAACACGTCGTCCTATCTCTTCTCTTCCCACTTCAGCTGACCTTCAGCCAAACTGTTTCTTAAGTGAGAACAAATAGACGAAGACTAATCCAATACCATTTCTTTTCAACATCAACTTTTATCTCTCCTATGTGTCCCGCCTGTCATATCTTGAGCCTGTAAATCGTTGCTAATATAAACAGAGTATTTTTCTCAAGGTAAAAGTTTAACATAGGCTGTTAAATATTGTTACAAATTGTTTCTGAGATACTGAGATAAACAC
Source organism: Cebus imitator (assembly GCF_001604975.1). NCBI lineage: Eukaryota > Metazoa > Chordata > Mammalia > Primates > Cebidae > Cebus > Cebus imitator. The sequence goes on from NW_016107562.1 coordinate 102,181, forward strand.
AGAATTTGACTTTAGACATTACGTACACACTAAACTGCACTTACTAAGGTTAAAAAAGAAAAAAAAATCTCAGAATGACTTAGACGTTCTTAATTTCTTTTACCCGAATAATATAATATGCATGCCAAATTTTAAAATAAAATTATAGTAGCCTGGAAAGAATAGAATTTAATTTCTTGTTTATTGTAATTGATGGCAGAAAAGACAGTGGGTCATTAAAATAATTATAAATAGCCGAAAGTTATAGCAGCTATTTGAAAGAACAATCAAGATGTTATGCCCTTAAGGTCTAAAAGTCAAAATATCAAAAAACAAAAGACTAGTGACTACTGAGTATTTCAGTTCAGAGAATGGATAGAAAGCACCGCTGTTGTCTTAGCAGACACATTTTCTAAGTTAAAGATACCTGATTTTATGTCATTTTAAAAAATTAAACTGCAGATGTTAAAAATTAAAAATAGGGGGAGTCCCATGCTTTCCTATGCAGTCGTTCCTAGCTTGTCCCATTCACTATTCAGTAATTACCTTTTGCAGTTTCAAATCTCCTGGGTTTCTGCTTCCCAGTATTCTAATAACCCCTTAATTTCAACTTGTCTACCTTTCGATCAACAAGAGTTAATGGTACCTACAGTCACATGACTTGATAATTTGAATTAATCTTTATAGGTCATCTGCCTCAGCGGTCAAGCCTTCTCAGGTCTTGCTTCACAATATTTCTTATATTTAATCTTGCTTTATTTTACTTCCATGTATCTATTATTTCCCACATGCCATGAACTTTCTGATCATTGGGGTGGCGGGGGGTGCAGTATTGAAACAGGTAGGTTGTTGTACACAGTTTATATGCCCTAGTGGTGAAGATGGCAAGTTACATATGGCAAATACCATAAGGGAGAAAGTACAAGATGATAAAGTGAATTCAGCTCAAGAGTTCCACAGACAGTTTTCATGGATAACCATTGAAATGGACACTTCTGCTGTTAAAGATTTAAACTTCTATTTGTTGTATCTGAGTTCCTTTCCTCAGGAAATGACCTTCAGGCCTCTCACAAAAAGTATCAAATAACTGAAACCACATCACCACACTGAATGCCAGACCCTCATTCGCCATGATTCCTTCTGTGTCCTTCTCTAGTTCTTGTTTCCTTACACACTGCTGCATTTCTTGCCTTGTATGCAAAACCCTGGTTTTAGTCAGTCAGAGAGACGGATTTGAGACTGAGCTCCCACCTCCGCAGCAGCAGCACGTGATTAAGCATTCTTCCTTGGCAATACTTGTCATCTCAGTAATTGGCTTTCTGTGAGCTGAGCAGTGGTTACTGGTGTTTTGGTAACAAAGAAAGAACAAACTAGAGAATTACTAAATTCTGGAAATTAGAATGAGAGGAGACTTTCTGGAGAAAATGTCTTTAAAAAGTGACAACAGAAGAGGGCTCAAGAAAGGGTTGGGAAGAGAGAGAAAAGGGTGTATTCTAGGAAACAATGACCTTCTGGAAAGATATGTAGGTAAGAGAAGATATGGCACATTTGTGCAGCAACAATCCTAACTTGTTAGCATATTATATCTACTTAAATATTTGTGTCTAAAAGTTGATTTGAAAAATTAAAATCATATACATCACTTACAGCCATAAGATGATATAGCCATGTGACTATATAATTTATTGTGGTAAAATGCAGTAAATTATTATGCCATTAAGGCAATTTAAATAAAATCTTCTACTAATCCCATTCTATTTATTCTCTTTTTGTTTCTTGTTTGTAGGAATGAAAAATATTTTTTATTCTGATGAATAAATACAACAATCTCTTTATTCCCTGAGGAAGAAGTACTGTCTTGTTACAGAAGAAAAGGCTTAACAAACAAACAAAAAATATAAAGAATTACAGAAGTTAGCTAAGCTTGTGTATTAGTTCATTCTTACACTGCTACAAAGAAATACCTGAGACTGGTAATTTACAAAGAAAACAATTTTAATTGTCTCACTGTTTTGCAGGCTGTACAAGACACACAGTGGCATCTGAGGAGGCCTCAGGAGACTTAAATCATGGCAAAAGGTAAAGGGGAAGCAGGCACTTACTACATGGCTGGAGCAGAAGGAAGAGAGAGAGGTGGGAGGTGCTACACACTTTTAAACAACCAGAACTATCAGGAGAGCAGTGCCAGACGGGTATCTGCATCAGGCCTCACCTCCAATATTGGGGATTGCAATTCAGCATGAGATTTGGGTGGGGATACAGATGCAAACCATATTAGCTACAACAAAAGAAATGGGGGAAAGGGTCTGGGAACATATCTTGGGAGTGTGCCTGCATCAATGAATTCTTTCTACTGAAACTTTCACAGATGAACATATATAATATAAGGTACGAGAATACAGAGCCTGTTGATTTGGTGTACCACTGACTCAGAGCTTAATATCTTAGCAAGAACACTTGGAGCAACATTTAAAAATATATATATATTATTTATTATACTTTAAGTTCTGGGGTACATGTGCAGATCGTGCAGGTTTGTTATATGGGTATACACGTGCCATGGTGGTGGTTTGCTGCATCCAGCGTCCCATCATCTGCATTAGGTATTTCTCCTAATGCTATCCCTCCTCAGTCCCCCCACCCCCTGCTATTCCTCCCTTAACCCCCCACTCCCCAGGCCTCAGTGTGTGATGTTCCCCTCCCAGTGTCTATGTGTTCTCATTGTTCAATTCTTAAAACACATGGGAAGTAATAAAGATTAATATTAAATGAAGTAGAATGCCATAATGGTTTTACAAGAGTCTTGAACAAGGCAGCAGACATATTAGAATGAATATTTTATGTAATCCCAGAGAACCTACCTGCTTATTACTCTGGGATGATTTAGGAGTTACTGCCTTTACTAAAATGGTAATAAATTTGCTAGTGAGAGGCACAAGCATATTTGGGAAGAAAAAAGATGAGTATCTTCTATAGGCTAAGAGTGATGATATAGATGCTGCTATGAAGCTGGGCTCATAGTACAATATTCTGCAAACTTGTTTTTAAAGAGTCAGATAATAAACACTTCAAGATTTGCAGGCTAACAAGCAAACTATGGGATATTATATAAATACTTAGCTATCCAACTAAAATAGTAGAAAAGCAATTCTTGGCATCCTTTTAGTACAAGCAGCATGCTGTATTTGGCCTGCAGGCCATAGTCTGTTCAGCCCCGTCCTTGGTCAGTGGAGATGATAATCCTATCAACATGACAGAGGTCACGGAGCATCTCTTAAACAGTGCTTGTAGTAGTGTCTGATGGTGGTTTGTATTTCTGTGGCTGCGGTGGAGATATCCCCTTTATCATTTTTGATTGCATCTATTCAATTCTTCTCTCTTTTCTTTTTTATTAGTCTGGCTAGTGGTCTATTTATTTAGTTGATCTTTTCAAAAAACCAGCTCCTGGATTTATTGATTTTTTTGAAGGTTGTTTTTGTGTGTCTCCATCTCCTTCAGTTCTGCTGTGATCTTAGTTCTTGCCTTCTGCTGGCTTTTGAGTTTGTTTGATCTTGCTCCTCTAGTTCTTTTAAACGTGATGTTAGGGTATTGATTTTATATCTTTCCTGACTTATCTGGTGGGTATTTAGTGCTATAAATTTCCCTCTGGACACTGCTTTAAATGTGTCCCAGAGATTCTGGTACGTTGTGTCTTCATTCTCACTGGTTTTGAAGAACATCTTTATTTCACCTTTCATTTCATTATTTATCCAGTTGTCATTCAGGAGCGGATTGTTTAGTTTCCATGCAGTTGTGCAGCTTTGAGTGAGTTTCTTAATCCTGAGTTCCAGCCTCTGGAACTCAGTATATGTTATTGGAAATCACCATAATTCAGTCAGTGATTGACTTAATACTTGGTGGGATTTGAATGTTGGTGACAGCTAGTCACTTCCTAATTGCTTTTTTTCAGAGTGTATTTCCTCAGGTTTCACAAATAAAAGGCGAAAGTATTTATGTTCTCCTCCCCCTCAGTCAGTCTTACATTGAATTTATATTATCTCACCTCTGGAAGATTAAAAATATATATTTGTTCAACTTCTTGATTTGACACCACCATATGTGGATTGTCATATTCCTAGAAGAAAGAATCACACCTCGGAAATCCATATATACCTCTTTGCTTCTTCTCTGTCTAGGATCTTGTTCCTACAGGACTTAAAGGCTTTAAAGTCACTATTAAAAGGAAGTTACCCAGATTTTCTAGCTTTTGGTTGGAAGACTTAACTGAGAGAAGCTAATTTGCTATTGCTGGAAATAGTACTTCTATGGTTTACATGCAAAGATTCATCCCTTTATTTCAATTATCTATATTAATTTAAGCATATGATGCACTGAAAGTCACACCAAAAATTATTTACATCTTTTAATTTTTGTTTTGCAGCACAGTTTTTTTTATTGTAGTATGTAGTACTATGAAAGTGTATAATTTTCATATGTTAGCCACAGGTAAACAAAAATTTCTGCTTGGAGTAGAAATACCTTATTTTTCAATTAACTTTTAACCTAGCAAATACCTTAGTATTAAAAATACATTTAGTTTTCTTAAGAAGCAAAATCTACACAGCATAATTAACTCATGGGACTTTGTAAAGTTACAAGGCCAGAGTTGGGCGTATTTAATGCTATCAATTAATTATCTGGAGAATAGTGGATGTCCAATAACTCACTCCCCACTGTGGTTAATATTGAGAAGTAAACAACTTATTTGTTATAATGTCATTGTTTGTTCTGGAAAATACATTTCTGAATTATATATGAAAGCTAATGGAAAATATGATTATCTAATAAAATTTGTTTTATGAAAAACAATTCCTTAACAAAAGTCACAGTAAATGACAGCAAAGGAATGAAACATTAACTATGTATTAATCTCCTGGCTTCCCCTTTGCATGCATAATTACACTGTGAGTAGACATCAGGCTTTTATAACCTAAATAACTCACCCCACATTACAGAGGCAGTAAGTGATACAGATAAAACTTAAATATATCTCTTTCCGATATCATTGTTTTTTAAATAAAATTTTTCTTCTTGATTTGTCATGTCACTTCGTAAGTTTACAACTCATCCTCAAAGAAATATTTAAAATAATATAGCAGCTCGTTGCCTGTTTATTACTAATATTGAATGTGCTGAAATACAATACTATGGATCCACGTAAGAAATCAAAAAATGTGCTTGAAATGTCTTTACATGCCTTTTAACTCTAAAAATCTCCATATTTTCATCTTTTCCAATAAGTTACTTAAATATTTATAAATACTGAACCAAAATTTTTTAAAAAGAATTTAATTGTTTTGTTTCATTACTCAGTTTTCCATGTTAGTCATAATAATGGGAAATGAATTCATTACATTTTATTCCTGGGACACATAAAATTAGGTTTTTGTTTTTTTAATGTTAAATGTGTATTTAACCTATCAACCCCAGACATTAAATTATACCAGCTATGAATAAGTACTCAGCCAGTACATCTCAGTGCTGTGGTTACAGTTATTCTTTATCTTTTCTTACATGGTGCTTGGTAGAATACGTTAAACCTTCATGATCCGTTCAGTATTGGCTCTAATCAGCTACTGTGTATGAACCCAGAACTTTCGACATGCTATTGCACTCAATAAATATATCCATATTAAATATCTTAAAATATTTTGCAGTCAGAGCTTGTACTTAATTGTCTTCTGAAATATGCGAAAATACAACCTTTTACTATGTACTCATCTAGTTATGGGCCTGCCTTAGTCACTGTGTTTGGCTCCAGGGGCCACACTGTCTAGTGAAACATACACTTAAGGATGACGCAGATAATTGCTGGGTGTTCTAGGAATTTAGAACGAGGTCACTTAATTGAGACCACATGAAAGTAGAGGGATTGCAAGAGACATCAAAAATAAAAGCAGAGGAGGCCGCACATGGCGGCTCGTGCCTGTAATCCCAGCACTTTGGGAGGCTGAGGAAGGTGGATCATGAGATCAGGAGATTGAGACCAGCCTGGCCAACATGGTGAAACCTCATCTCTACTAAAAATACAAAAATTAGTCGGGTATGGTGGCACGCACCTGGAATCCCAGCTACTGGGGAGGCTGGGGCAGGAGAATCACTAGAACCCAGACTAAATGTAGAGAACAGAAAGCTAAAGAAAAGTAATGAAATTTTAGAGAGCCTGCTAATGTAGACCAAATGTCCCACCTGTTGGAGATAAAATGTGGGCAAGTGACTCCCTTCACTTTAACATAAATCTTGTGTCACAAATAGGTCTGAATAAAGGGCCATTTACAGAGGTTAGGGATCTTGATATGGCAGGTAGTCAATGGAATAAATGGGGCTGGGTGTCTCCAGCTTTGCATGAGGCTAGTCTCTCTGGTAACAACTGTAATGGTAACTTAGAGTTAGATCTATGATAAACATTGCGGCAATGCACTCATTCCTTATATTGGCAAACTGTTTTTACATTTGCCATTCACTTTTTTTTTATGTATGTATGTATGTATTTATTAATTTTTTTAAATTGCATTTTAGGCTTTGGGGTACATGTGAAGAACATGCAAAATAGTTGCATAGGTACACACGTGGCAGTATGATTTGCTGCCTTCCTCCCCCTCACCTATATCTGTCATTTCTCCCCATGCCATCCCCCCGAAATCCCCACCCCCCGCTGTCCCTCCCCTATTTCCCTCCAACAGACCCCAGTGTGTAGTGCTCCCCTCCCTGTGTCCATGTGTTCTCATTGTTCAACACCTGCCTATGAGTGAGAACATGCAGTGTTTGATTTTCTGCTCCTGTGTCAGTTTGCTGAGAATGATGGCTTCCAGGTTCATCCATGTCCCTACAGAGGACACGAACTCATCGTTTTTGATGGCTGTATAATATTCCATGATGTATATGTGCCACATTTTCCCTGTCTAGTCTATCATCAATGGGCATTTGGGTTGCTTCCAGGTCTTTGCTATTGTAAACTGTGCTGCAATGAACATTCGTGTGCATGTGTCCTTATAGTAGAAGATTTATAATCCTTTGGATATATACCCAGTAATGGGATGGCTGGGTCAAATGGAATTTCTATTTCTAGGTCCTTGAGGAATTGCCACACTGTCTTCTACAATGGTTGAACTAATTTACACTCCCACCAACAGTGTAAAAGTGTTCCTATTTCTCCACATCCTCTCCAGCATCTGTTGTCTCCAGATTTTTTAATGATCGCCATTCTAACTGGCATGAGATGGTATCTGAATGTAGTTTTGATTTGCATTTCTCTAATGACTAGTGATGTTGAGCATTTTTTCATATGTTTGTTGGCCTCCTGTATGTCTTCTTTTGTAAAGCATCTGTTCATATCCTTTGCCCACTTTTGAATGGGCTTGTTTGTTTTTTTCTTGTAAATCTGTTTTAGTTCTTTGAAAATTCTGGATATCAGCCCTTTGTCGGATGGGTAAACTGCAAAAATTTTTTCCCATTCTGTTGGTTGCCGATTCGCTCTAATGACTGTTTCTTTTGCTGTGCAGAAGCTGTGGAGTTTGATTAGGTCCAATTTGTGTATTTTGGCTTTTGTTGCCAATGTTTTTGGTGTTTTGGTCATGAAGTCCTTGCCTATGCCTATGTCCTGAATGGTTTTGCCTAGATATTCTTCTAGGGTTTTTATGGTGTTAGGTCTTACGTTTAAGTCTTTAATCCATCTGGAGTTAATTTTAGTGTAAGGTGTCAGGAAGGGGTCCAGTTTCTGCTTTCTGCACATGGCTAGCCAGCTTTCCCAACACCATTTATTGAACAGGGAATCCTTTCCCCATTGCTTGTTTTTGTCAGGTTTGTCAAAGATTGGATGGTTGTAGATATGTTGTGTTGCCTCTGAGGCCTCTGTTCTGTTCCATTGGTCTATATCTCTGTTTTGGTAACAGTGCCATGCTGTTTTGACTACTGTTGCCTTGTAGTATAGTTTGAAGTCCGGTAGTGTGATGCCTCCAGCTTTCTTCTTTTTGCTTAGAATTGACTTGGCTATGCGGGCTTTCTTTTGGTTCCATATGAAGTTTAAGGTTTTTTTTCTAGTTTTGTGGAGAAGGTCATTGGTAGCCTGATGGGGATAGCATTGAATCTGTAAATTACTTTGGGCAGTATGGCCATTTTCACGATATTGATACATTTGCCGTTCTTAACAAGGGAGCATTTCTAGCTCGAAACCTAGAGTGTTTAGCCTGATAAAGGTGTCATATCAGACATTTGCTGCATTCGTTGCTATTGTCTTTTCAACTTTCTGTTGCTTAAGTAATGTGAGTCCTTGTCAACTCAAGTGGTTTAAGCCAGCAGGCCTACAGATTAGTGAGTTAGGCAAAAGTTTTAGCAAAAATCTTAAAAAAAAAAAATCTGAAAAGTTTAGACAATTACTTTCATATGAAACACCCACTGAATATCTCTTTGTAAATCTAAGTTGGCAATAGGTGATTGCTTGAAAATATGATGCTTCAGGTGTTAATTGATTATCTGTCAAAATGACGAAACACCCTGCTAAAAAGGTTTGGCTTTTCTAAGACTAGTGGGTCTGAAAACACTGAAGGGATTTAGGTAAAGAACAAATATAAAAAGATATGCTTATTTGCAAAGTTACTCAGACAGTGAGTGGGAGAGGGGATGTTGAGAGGCAAGTCTCAGAGACTGAAGAAAGTTATGGGGCTATAGTGACCATATTAGGGTTTTTATATTAGCTAGTTTAAAACTTCTTAGTTAACACTTTCTTTTTTGGTCTTAGGAGCAGTGATTAAATGATTAGTGACTTCTCCATCACTTCATCATTACTTCGTTTCTGTAGAATGCCACTCTGGTTAACCCTTCCCCAGGTAAGAAAGAACGAACTAGCAGTTTTTCATTTTGATTCACTGAAGAGCATGCCTGCTGAAAGGTCTGACTTTGTACTTTACTTCATTGCCAGTCGTTGGTACAGGGAAAGTATCCCATTAGGTGGGGTTGGAAGCCTCAGTGTTGCTTGCTGCGCAGCCTCACTTTTTCTCTGTGGAGATGCAGTTACCCAACAATCACTGGAAAACAAAACCTCCCATTATCAGCCATGTGACTGGGTCAACTTATGTGGAGGTAAACTATGTTGGGCTCATCTAGTCTGTGCACTTCAGCTCCATAGTCATATTATTTTCTATAGAAAAGGGCTTAAAATACACAGCTAATGTGAATTTAAAAAGTATTTCAAGAATTTTTAAAAGTTTCAAAGCAACTGAATTAGATATCTCTTTTAACAGTGATTGACCATAATAATTTATCTGTACAACTATCTTTCATGTAATATAGCTCGTTTTACCCCCATGTCTGTTATACTAGTTCATGTGATTCTAAGTAAAGGAATTGTGGGTGTGTGTGAATTACAATGGATTACAGTAAAAAAATTTTTTAAATTATGCTTTAAGTTGTGGGATACATGTGTAGAACGTGAAGATTGGTGACATAGGTATACACATGTCATTGTGATTTCCTGTACCTATCAACCCGTCATCTACATTAGGTATTTCTCCTAATGCTGTGCTTCCCCTAGCTCCTCTTCCCCTAACAGTCCCTGGTATGTGATGTTCCCTTCCCTGTGTTCTCACTGTTCAACACCCATTTATGAGTGAGAACATGCACTGTTTTCTGTTCCTGTTTTAGTTTGCTGAGAATGATGGTTTCCAGTTTCATCCATGTCCCTGCAAATGACATGAACTCATCGTTTTCATGGCAGCATCGTATTCCATGGTGCATTTGTGCCACATTTCTTTATCCAGTTTATCACTGATGGGCATTTGAGTTGGTTCCAAGTTTTGGCTATCGTGAATAATGCTGCAATAAACGTGTGTGCATGTGTCTTTATAGTAGAATGATTTATAATCTTTTGGGCATATACCCAGTGATGAGATTGCTCAAATGGCATTTCTAGTTTTAGGTCCTTGAGGAATCGCCACAATGTCTTCCACAATGGTTGAACAAATTTATACTCCCACCAACAGTGTAAAAGTGTTCCTGTGTCTCCACATTCTCTCCAGTATCTGTTGTTTCCTGACTTTTTAATGATCGTCATTCTAACTGGCATGAGATGGTGTCTCAGTATGGTTTTGATTTGCATTTCTCTAATGACCAGTGATGATGAGCATTTTTTCACATTTTTTTTGGCCACATAAATGTCTTATTTCGAGAAAATGTCTGTTCATATTTTTCCCACTTTCAGATTTTTTTCTTGTATTTTTTTTTTTTTGTAAATTTGTTTAAGTTCCTTGTAGATTCTGGATATTAGCCCTTTGTCAGATGGATAGGTTGCAAAAATTTTCTCCAATTCTGTAGGTTGCCTGTTTAACGATAGTTTCTTTTGCTATGCAAATGCTCTTTAGTTTAATTAGATCCCGTTTGTCAATTTTGGCTTTTGTTGCCATTGCTTTTGGTGTTTTAGACATGAAGTCTTTGCCCATGCCTATGCTCTAAATGGTACTGCCTAGGTTTTCTTCTAGGATTTTTGTGGTTTTAGGTCTCACGTTTAAGTCTTTAATCCATCTTGAATTAATTTTGGTATAAGCTGTAAGGAAGGGGTTCAGTTTCAATTTTCTTCATATGGTTAGCCAGTTTTCCCAACACTATTTATTAAATAGGGAATACTTTCCTCATTGCTTGTATTTCTCAGGTTTGTCAAAGATCAGATGGCTGTAGAAGTGTGGCATTACTTCTGAGGCCTCTGTGCTGTTTCTCTGGTCTATATCTCTGTTTTGGTACCAATACCATGCTGTTTTGCCTACTGTAGCCTTGTAGGGTAGTTTGAAGTCAGGTAGCATGATGCCTCCAGCTTTGTTCTTTTTGCTTAGAACTGTCTTGGCCATACAGGTTCTTTTTTGGTTAAATCTGAAATTTAAAGTTGTTTTTCTAATTCTGTGAAGAAAGTCAATGGTAACTGGATGGGGATTGCATTGAATCTGTAAATTACTTTGAGCAGTATGGCCATTTTCATGATATTGATTCTGCCTAACCATGAGCATGAAATGATTTTTCATGTTTGGGTCCTCTCATTTCCTTGAGCAGTGGTTTGTAGTACTCCTTGAAGAAGTCCTTCACATCCCTTGTAAGTGGCATTCCTAGGTATTTTATTCTCTTTTTAACAATTGTGAATGGGAGTTCACTCACTCATGATGTGGCTCACTGTTTGTCTATTATTGGTGTATAGGAATGCTTGTGAATTTTGCACATTGATTTTGTATCCGGAAACTTTGCTGAAATTTCTTATCAGCTTAAGGAGATTTTGGGCTGAGACAAGAGGGTTTTCTAAATATACAATCATGTCATTTGCAAACAGAGACAACTTGACATCTGTCTTCCTTTTTAATTTCTTTCTGTTGCCTGATTGCCCTGGCCACAACTTCAAATACTGTGTTGAATAGGAGTGGCGAGAGAGGGCATCCTTGTCTTGTGCCAGTTTTCAAAGGGAATGCTTCCAGCTTTTGCCCCTTCGGTATGATATTGGCTGTGGGTTTGTCATAAATAGCTCTTGTTATTTTGAGATAGTTCCATGAATACCTAGTTTATTGAGAGTTTTTAGGATGAAAGGGTGTTGAATTTTTTTGAAGGTCTTTTTTGCATCTATGGAGATAATTGTGTGGTTTTTGTCATCATTGGTTCTATTTATGTGATAGATTACCTGAACTCAGCTCTGGATGAAGCAGACCTAATAGACATTGACAGAACTCTCCACACCAAATCAACAGAATGTATATTCTTCTGAGCATGACATCACACCTATTCTAAAATTGACCACATAATTCAAAGTAAAACACTCCTTAGTAAATGCAAAAGAATGGAAATCATAACAAACAGCCTCTCAGACCACAGTGCGATGAAATAAATACTTAGGATTAAGAAACTCACTCCAAACCACACAACTACATGGAAACTGAAGAACGTGATCCTGAATGACTACTGGGTAAATAACAACATTAAGGCATTAATAAATAATAAGTTCTTTGAAACCAATGAAAACAAAGACACAACATACCAGAATATCTGGGACACAAATAAAGCACTGTTTACAGGGAAATTTATAGCACTAAATGCCCATAGGAGAAAGTGGGAAAGATCTAAAATGAACACCCTAACATCACAATTAAAGGAACCAGAGAAGCAAACGTAAAGAAATTCAAAAGCTAGCAGAAGATAAGAAATAACTAAGATCAGAGCAGAAATGAAGGAGACAGAGACCTGAAAAACCCTTCCAAAAATCAATGACTCTAGTAGCTGTTTTTAAAAACAACAAAAATCTTTTAAAAGATTAACAAAATAGGTATACTGCTAGCCAGACTAACAAAGAAGAAAAGAGAGCAGAATCCAATAGACATAATAAAAAATGATAAAGGGGATCGATCCAAGATGGCCGTTTAGGAACAGCTCAGGATTGCAGCTCCCAGTGAAAGCGCAGAGGGTGAGTGGACGCCGCATTTTTATTACCCACAGACTAGGAAATTCCCAGGCGGAGGAGCTCCACGGGTCGCCAGCGCAGCTGTGCCAGCCGGCGCCGCTGCTTTGCCCTGCGCGGTTGCTTTGTCGGCACCCCGGAGCAGTGGTTTTCCGTACAAAATATACCGGTCTGGGTGCCCTTTTGGCTGGCGATTGGAGCCACGGGAAGTCGCCCATTCATCTGATTAAAAAGGGGACTGAGCAGGGAACCAGGACAGTAGATTCCAGGGCAAAAAAAAAGCCCCACGAATCTCAGTGTCACTGTTTAAGCCAGCACAGTGAGTTGTCGCATGGGAAAAAACACACACCGCGGCGCCTCTTTAACAGGAGGCTGGAACACCAACTTGAAAAAAAAAAAGGCTCTGAGGCAGGGAGCCAGGCGATCAGGCTCGGCTGGTCCCACCCCCACAAAAGAACAGCAACCAGAAACTCTGGATAGAGAGTTTCACAGCAAGCACAGCTGAACCCGGGACGGTCCAGCTCTGTGGGGGAGGGGTGTCCACCATTACCTAGGCAGCCCGCCAGGACAGAGGTAGTCAGCCAATGCTGAGGCAGCCCACCGTTGCCGAGGCAACCCACCATTGCTGAGGCAGCCCGCCGTTGCCATGGCAACCCGCCATTGCTGAGGCAGCCCGCTGTTGCCGAGGCAACCCGCCACTGCAGAGAGGCTCCACCTTAACAGAGGTGGGCCACCATAGCTGAGACAGTTTTAACTACACCCATATAAACAAACAGGACTGCAGGGAAGTTCACTCGGCAGCTTGGCGGAGCCCACAGCAGCTCAGCAAAGCCTCTACAGGCCGACAGTGACTAGGCTGCCTCCTTGCTGGGCAGGGCAGCTCTGAAGGAAAAAAAAAAAGAAGGCAGCAGCATAACCGAAACTCATAAAGCCCTAAATCCCTGGGACAGAGCACCTGGGAACAAAAAGCAGTTTATGGGTTCTCCTGCAGCAGACCTAAACGTACCTGCCAGCAGCTCTGAATGAACAACGGAGCTCACAGCTCAGCATTTGAGCTCCTATAAAGAAGAGACCGTCTCCTCAAGCAGCTCCCTGACCCCTATGTATCCAAAGAGACACCTCATAAAGGAGAGATCAGATTGACACTAGGTGGGTATCCTTCTGGGACAAAGATAGCAGAAGAAGAAAACTGGTAACAACCCTTACTGTTCAGCAGCTGCTGCAGCTGAACACCAGGCAAGCAGGGCCTGGAGTGGACCTCAGCAGACCTACAACAGAGGGGCCAGACTGTCAGAAGAAAAACCAAGAAACAGAAATAACCTCATCATCAACAAACAGAATGTCCACTCAGAGACCCAATCTGAAAGCCAGCAACTACAAAGTCAACAGGTGGATAAATCCATAAAGATGGGAAGAAACCAGCGCAAAAAGGATGAAAACACCCGAAACCAGAACACCTCTCCTCCTAAAAGGGATAACAACTCCTCACCAGCAAGAGAACAAGGTTGGATGGAGAACGAGTGTGATGAAATGACAGAATCAGACTTCAGAAGGTGGGTAGTAAG
>NW_016107562.1:121519-131916 GCF_001604975.1 Cebus imitator
TTATGAACATCAATGAGAAAATCCTCAATAAAGTAAAAATTCATTTTAAAAAGTATTTCTAAAGCATATTGACATCCAGGAAGGACTGCGGGAAAGGGTTAATAGTTATTAAGTATCTGCTGTGACTAAATTTGAAGTCGAAATGCAATGACATTTTCAACTATCTACAGTTAGTATTTATGATATGAGATTTTCAATTTAAGACAATTTTTAAATGAGTAATTACCAACAATCCAAACACAAGAAAAAACACTAGAACATTTTGTGAATGTAATTTTATATATTAGACAGATGTTCAGTTAAAGAGAGAAAATAAGAAGGACTCGGAGTTTTATCAAGTAGCCAATGAGAAATTCTTGGGTGATATTAAAATCTGACGTGACCAGACTTCTTCTCTGTGCTGGAGAGAAGTGTGGGAATGAATTTGAGTGGGATCAGAAAGGAAGCAGAAAAAGAAATTACACATGTTTGGTGTTTGATGGTTACAGTACACTTGTATTTTCACTAACCTGGTGTTTCAGTAGTACTTTATAAATTTAGAACTGAATCATATTAATTCATTCTGAGATGAATTCTAAACATGCTTACCGAAACAAAAATTTCAGATTAAAAACAAACAAAGATGATTTAAAAAGCACCTCTTGTTAAGCCAAGACCTTAGTAAGAGCAAGTATCAATAGCATCTGTTAGACATGAAGGATATTTTCATGTTAGGCTGTGAGCTGAGAAATAGAAATAAATTAATGCACATAGGGAAGGCTGTTCCTGCTTTCAAGCACAAGTCATTTCCTTGTCCAAATCTCTGGCATTCCAGGCAGTTGTGCCAGGTCCCAACACTTCTCACTAGAAAAGTCATGACTGGTACTTTACAGAAGGGCAGGCTGAAAGAAACATGTAAGCCACCTGCATAAATTCCTAAAACAATTTAGTGACAGGCAGAACAAAACTGCTATCTCTTGAGTGAGTCCAGGGTCGATGCTTTACTAAGAATGGTCAAATGTTGATTTTCAAGGTGTTTTTTTTCAGACTCTGATCAATGGAGTGAGAAGTGGAGCCTTCAAAATTTCTCCTCATGGAGGCTATTAATATTTGTTGTGATATTCTTATTTATATTGCTTCATGGTTTTGTTTTTTCTCAAATCACCTTGAATAATGTACTTAGTGTAGCAGTTGTGGTTCTATTTGAGACCTGGCTAAGACTGAGCTTGACATAATCAAGCTACTAATGCACTTGCCTCATGTCTCCATTAAACAGTAAAGAAGAATTGGGAGACAACATTGCAGGTAGAGAAGCCACTTATCATAGAGGACACTAGCAGCACTGACAGTGATATAGTCCATCCTCCTCCTGTTGAATTTTGAACAGTATGTAATTATAAGGAGACCAAGGATAATGGACATAAGGGATCTTGCTCCTGAGTGCATGTAAGGTAGCCGTACATGACGACAAGGAGCTACTGTGAACACACTTTGGAGACACAAAGGCCCTGCAGTTGTTTCACTGCTGGTTAATTTGTTTATTTCGTAAATGCAACTTTCTTTGTATGAACATCAGTTTGTTACTACATCAGGAATAAAATAGTTGGCGATGTGGATTGCACTGGACTAGCTTAGGAGTAATCCATGAATTCTCAATTCATCAAGAAACTGAAAAGAAAATATACAAACTGAGAGAAAGGTTTTCCATGCCATATATCTGATAAGGGCTTGCTTTTAGAATGTAAAAATAAATATATAAAAAGTTCATACAACTCAATAATAATAATTTTAAAAATATGTGTCTTCTAACTGGTCCTCAAACTCAGGCATTTCTTAGGAATCAGTCTTAACTTTGTCCCCATCGTACTTCGTAATGAACACCCCAAGGATTATATGGTGGTTTCAAATACAGTTCTGGTTTAGACTATTTTGTGATGTTGTAACAGAATGCCATAGGCTGGGTAATTTTTGAAGAACAGAAATGTATTTCCTCACAGTTATGGAGGATGGGAAGTTCAAGATCCAGAGTCTGGCATCTGGCAAGGGCCTTCTTTCTACATCACCCCACATAAAGGAAGGTGGGAGGCAGAAGGACAATGACAGAGCAAGAGAGAGAGGAAGGGCCGAACCCACTCTTTTACAGTGAAGCTCCCATGATAATGACATTAATCCATTCATGAGAGGATCCCTCATGGTCTCACTTCTTCATACTGAAGAGGCAGTTAAATTTGGTAATAAAATGTCAACATGAGATTTGGAGGGGACATTCAAACCACAGCAAGTCCTAATGTGATGAGGCCTAACATAAATCTCATTGCTTGCCCCAAGTACTCTTCTGAGACTCAAATCATAAGAACAAATATTTCCTGAAAATCTAGTTTTGAATATTATATTGGAACTTCAGACTTAAAGAAAATTGTTTTTCTCTCTGAAATTAGTCTTTTATAGTATTCCATTTTAATTTAGTAAATGGCACCAGTATCTACCCCATGATCATGCCAGTCTTCAGTGTCATCTTTGGCATCTCTTTGCCTCACTCACTCCACAGTGTACCATGAATCACCAACCCAAAACATGCCAACTTGTGCCGTGAATCACCAACCCAAAACATGCCAACTTGTACTGTGAATCACCAGCCCAAAACATGCAACTTGTACCGTGAATCACCAACCCAAAACATGCCAACTTGTACCGTGAATCACCAGCCCAAAACATGCAACTTGTACCGTGAATCACCAGCCCAAAACATGCAACTTGTACCGTGAATCACCAACCCAAAATATGCAACTTGTACCGTGAATCACCAATCCAAAACATGCCAACTTGTACCGTGAATCACCAACCCAAAACATGCCAACTTGTACCATGAATCACCAACCCAAAACATGCAATTTGTACTGTGAATCAGCAAAACATGCCAACTTGTACCGTGAATCACCAAGCCAAAACATGCCAACTTGTACCGTGAATCACCAGCCCAAAACATGCAACTTGTACCGTGAATCACCAACCCAAAACATGCCAACTTGTACCGTAAATCACCAATCCAAAACATGCCAACTTCTCACCATACTGCCATCGAGGTCTCTGCCTGTGTTATTGAGAGCCTCCTAACTCTCTTCCTGTTTCTAGACTAGTTTCCTTATTCCCCACACAACACTCAGAGTGATTCTGTAAAAATATGCCACTTTATGTCACTCCTCTGCACAAAACTCTCTGATGGTTCCCTACATTACCTGGAATAAAAGTCATAAAAATGACATTTTGTCTGTTTCTATGTACTGCTATATTCCAAGCACCTACTAATAATGCCTAGTACATACTTGACTCTCTATAAATATTTATTGAATGAAGAAAGAGATTCAGTCTATCGATTTATAGGCATATCCACTGCTACATACCATACCAGTTCAAGAAACCATTTCAGTTCCTCTGGAATTCTGGAATAATTGCTAGCCTCATTGTAATTCCAGTCACCAACTTTATTCTTCCACAATCCATTCTCTATGTTTTAGACATATCTGTATTTTAAAAACACAGATACAAAAGTTTATCCATTGCTCTTAAAATAAAGTTCAAATTGTGAGCATGGCTTATAAACAGCCTGAATCACTGGTTCCCAATTTCTTTCTCTGTGGTTTCTTCTTACCACTTTTTTCTTGCTACATAAACCCTAGCTATGACAGATGCTTTTAAAGTCCCAAAATGGACACCGTTTTTCTCTCTATGTATGAATAGATTTCCTTCTTTCCTTTCTGCAAGGCTAGTTTAAACACATATTTCAGAATCTAGATTAACTTCAGCTTTTATCAAATAGCTCTTGCATACCCTGTTAGACAAAATCAAATCCCCTTGGCTTGTTTTCTGATGGCATCCTGATATTCAAATTAAGTAACATTTAGTACTAAGATTGGTATTTTCACTAGATTATTTTCAAGAAAATGGAAATGTGTATAGTGAATATACCACATTATCCTTAAGGACTAGCATAGATCCTGGAAATATAGGAAGTACTAAAAACTCATCCAATGTGTGATGTATCTGGAAGAGCCCCATGTTTAGAATTGAATAGACCAAGTTGGAATCCCAACTATGCCACTTAACAATTTGTGTGTGTAATTTGCTTGACTTGATATAACTTCAATTTTCTAATCCATAAAAATAAAAGGAATATCAATACTCATCCTAAGTGGTAATTATAAGAAGACTTAAGATGGCATAGAAAATGGTGCCTGCCAAAAAGAAAATAACTCGAGTACTATTAGACCATATTGTACATATAACAAGCTTTCTGGTTTTGTGGTATGTGAAAAACTGAGTCCAAAACCTAGGCCCACCTTTTACTGCATAAATATGTAACTAAAACGTTCCCACATTCTATTTTATATGTTTATAAAGGAGAACAGAATCATCTATCTTATAAAATTATTGTGGGAATTAACTGATAATAAGTATAAAGTGTAATTGAGCAGAGCAGGTGCTCAGTAAATGCTGTCTACCATAAATGAGAGAAGAAATAGGAGTACAAGTCAAAGCAGGATTTGTGTAAAGATATATGCAGATCAATGTGCATTCCTCCAGTCTAGTAGAATGACTCATTTTAATTAATCTTGAAAGATATATTTCTATACATCTGTTTATACTGCACACATATGTGTATACAGATCAATAAGAAATTTAAGTTTTTTAAAAATCAAATTACCTTTAACTGAATTGAACCCCGTGCATGTGATGCCATTTAACTGCCCCAACAATGAGTTTTCAATACGCCTCTTCCCAAGTGAGTGGTTCAATGCCACTATTAGTGGTAAAATGGAATAAATAGTGGTATAGTAGAACAGCAGTATTACGACGCTAACAGTCATCTGCGTCCTATTTAAATAGATAGTCCAAAGTTGTACCAATAAAACTTTTTCTTGGTAGTCTGAATAGGCTGACCTCATCAATGCTTGGTGTACCCTTTAGAGATGCAAACTATTTAATAAAACTCTAAAGTCTGAAGGAATTCTGTCATGTGTGACTGTTTACACAGCAGCCTCACACACACAGCAAAAAGGAGATAAATGCACTCACAAGTTGAAATATACATCCTTAAATAAGACCTTTAAATTTTCATTTGTAAAGCCTAGGAAGTATAAATTGAAACTGTGCAGTGGCCGGCGGTTTTCCCTTGGTTTCTGCTATGCTGGGACCTTGCACTGCTTTTATAAAATGTTTTTAGAGTGGTCCATGATTGATTACAACATATAATCCTGCTTAAATAGAGCACATGGTCAGTGAGTCTTAAATATAAATCAAAGTACCATTTATGTGTAAGAAATTCATGTAAAGTGTGCATGCAGACTACCAACAAGATTTATTAATATATGTGAAGCAAGCCACTATAGACGCTAAGGAAATTCCAAATTTAAAGAGTTCAAAATGTAGGGCTAGTCAGTGTGAGATATAGAACGTGTGTGTGTGTGTGTGTGTGTGTGTGTGTGTGTGTGTGTATTCTACCGTGTGTGTGTGTGTGTGTGTGTGTGTGTGTGTGTATTCTACCCTGCAAAGTTAACAATGGTGGCTAGAGCAATTTGATTAGGAGACAGATTTCTTCTTACCAAGCACTTTCTTTCTCAGCAGTTGGTCTCTAAGGTGCTGAACAAAACTATATTTGAAATAATATAATCCCTACAGATCTGTATAAGAGTTTCTTTGGTTTCTGTAGAGTTCCATGAAGGAATGATAATCATGCGTCTGTTCCATTCAAATCTTAGGGAGATTCTGCACATTTAGGGAGCTTAAATCTTTATCAACTTGACAGGGAGACTGAAAGACTGATACATTGTTTAAACTACAGACATGTACAATTCTAATCTGTATATAATTGTCCACAGTGCCATATTTACTACAGACTTTCTGCTCAGCTTTCATTCATTCATTCATTCTTTCACCCAACAAAGATTTATTAACTTTCTGCTATGCTATGTGACAAGCTCTGTGCTGAAACTCAAGAATACAGGTAGTTCATTCCAGCAAATGAGAGATACGTTTTATGAGAGAAATCTTAACAGGTGATTTAAGAGCACAAACGAAGAAGTAAAAATCAAAGTGAGTGGCTATAGAGGAGGTGGTGGCATTTTGATTAAGTACTGAAAGATGAAATACACACAAAAAAGTGAGGAAGGGGAGACACATACAGCATCCCGTGGGTGGCCCTTTTCTCCCCTCTGTGGAAGCTCTGTGATATCCTCCTGCCTCAGACCCTTTCTTCTCTCCATCTCTTACATTCCCTTCCGTACCTAGTTCATGCTTCATTACTTACGGCTTAGAATACACTGTATTTCTAGAGGGAAGGTGTGTCTTACTGCACAGACTTCATCAAGGACTCCTGCTGCGGATACTCCAGAATTCTTCTTCACATCCCTTATTACATTTCTAATTATTTCACTTATTTATCTATAATCTTCCTCACTAAACTGCACACTCCTTGAAGAAACAGACTGATTCTTCTGTTCCATGATATACCCCCATCTCCCAGCTAAATTCACTGAATCGTACTAGGTTCTCACTTAAATGTTGCTTAATGAGGAAAAAAGAAGGTTTGATTGATTGCTTAATAAATGAATAAATGAATTACTGATAGAAACAAAGAATGTGTAAGGAGAGTAACATCTGAGGACTTCAAAGGTATAGTTCAGACTATCAAGATCTGAGTAATATCTTGAAAGCTGTTTATTAATGAAATTTGATAATTAAACTGTAATTAGGTATGTGTGATAATACTTGGGTTTTAGAATGATCTCTTTAGCAGAAGTGTCGAGAAAGAAGGTAAGAAAAACTGGAAACAAGAGGGCACCAGTTCATTTATATGGATCTGAAATAACAGTGCTGGGTTAATGGAAAGTAGGGGATGAGTGATTTTGAAAAATAGACTCAAAGGGAAAGAAGAGTATGGAGGTGGAATTGTTTTGGGCTTGTGCACTGAGGTAGAGATTGGTTACAGTCACAAAAAAAAGAAATATAAGACGAGAAGTATACTGGGCAAGAAAGATGATGAATTCAGCCTTTCACAGTCTGAGGACAAAGGACTGAGGGCCACCTTGCAAGAATGTCAATGCTAACACTGGAGTTTTTACAGTATGTGGATACAGTGGGTGCGTAAAGCCAGACTTCACCGTTCTGCAGTCGATGCATGCAACAAAAAGATACTAGTACCAAATAAATGTATGTAAGCAAAATAAAAAAATATTAGAAAATAATAAATAAAATATTTTATAAGAAATAAACAAACCCAGGGATTAGGATCACATAACCCAGGGAAAAGGTAAAGAGAGGGAAGAGTGCCAAAGACCAAGCCTTTGGGTACATCGTATTTTTTTCTGTAATTACGATTAGCCTGATTATTGCTGTCATTGTTGTTATACTTTAAGTTCTGGACCACATTCTGGAACAATTTCTGTTACACAGGTACAGCAAGCCACCACGGCATGTGTATACCTATCGACCCATCATCTACATTAGGTATTTCTCTTAATGCTATCCCTCCCCTAGGCCCCCACCCCATGAGAGACACCACTGTGTGATGCTCCCCTCCCTGTGTCCATGTGTTCTCATTGTTCAACACCCACTTATGAGAATATGTGGTGTTTGGTTTTCTGTTCCTGTGTTAGTTTGCTGAGAATGATGGCTTCCAGCTTCATCCATGTCCCTGCAAAGGACATGAACTCATCCTTTCTTATGGCTGCATAGTATTCCACGGTATACATGTGCCACATTTTCTTTATCCAGTCTAACATTGATGGGAATTTGGGTTGGTTCCAAGTCTTTGCTATTGTGAACAGTGCTGCAATAAACATACACGTGCATGTGTATTTATAGTAGAATGATTTATAATAGAATGATTTATAATCCTTTGGGTATGCTGGAGAGGATGTGGAGAAATAGGAACACTTTTACGCTGCTGGTGGGAGTGTAAAGTAGTTCAACCGTTGTGGAAGACAGTGTGGCGATTTCTCAAGGATCTAGAACCAGAAATAACATTAGACCCAACACTCTCATTGCTGGGTACACCGTATTTTAAGAATTGAGTTCAGTAGTTGTAATTCATTAAAGTAAGAAGAGGAGCAATATAGAGATTAAAAGGATATTGAGAAGATATATCCAAAAAAACAAAGGAAGAAAACAACTGAATAACAAAAGTCAAAAGTGTTAAATACAAACAATAATAAAAATAGTAACGTCAAAGCACCAGCGTGAGTCTTTGTCGCTTTGCCTGAGTTTCTTTTTCTACTGTTTATTTATTTACTCTTTCATGTAATATGTATTTATTAGTAGCCTACCATGCACAAAGCATTTTTGTGGTCAATGAAAATAAATCAGTTAAAAGTGAATAGTTTCTGTCCTTACGGAACTTACATTCTGGTCGGTAATTGGCCTCACTCTAGATAACACACCCATAGAATAAATGTTAATTTCTCAAAGCACTTAATTTCTTTTTATTTATTTATTTATTTATTTATTTTTGAGACAGCGTCTCGCTCTCTAGCCAGGCTGAAGTGCAGTGGTCCAATCTCAGCTCATTGAAACTTCTGCCACCTGGGTTCAAGTGATTCTCCTGCCTCAGCCTACCGAGTAGCAGGGACTACAGGCATCCACCACCATGTCTGGCTAATTTTTGTATTTTTAGTAGAGATGGGGTTTCGCCTTGCTGGCCAGGATGGTCTTGAACTCCTGACCTTGTGATCCCCCTGTCTCGGCCTCCCAAAGTGCTGGGATTACAGGTGAGAGCCACTGCGCCTGACCAGCATTTAATTTCTATCCTCTTCTTACCCAAGATACATGATGATAGCGGATAGCTCTTGAAAGTAAATGTCCACCACTATTATTCAAAAGGATCCCTCAGGCTGAGGCTCTGGTCTGAAATGAGGCTAAGGCCACTCTTCTTCTGCCTCTTTTCAAACCAGTCCCTCTCAGGATGATGATGCAGACTAAAATCATTTGCTTAACTCAGGGATGAAAATACTGAAGGAGCTAGGACCAAGTGCTGAAACTTGAGGGTCTCCTGCCATCAACCAATACTCCATGAGCATTATTGTTCAACCCCTTGAGTTTAGCTAATTATACAGTTACTCAACACATTTGAGAGCCATGTCCACAATAATATCTGATCTGTCATACTCCTATATGAGTAAAAAGAGCTTTAAAATGAAATAAACAAAAAAATGCTAGACATAAAAATATGCC
Organism: Cebus imitator; assembly: GCF_001604975.1. Lineage (NCBI taxonomy): Eukaryota > Metazoa > Chordata > Mammalia > Primates > Cebidae > Cebus > Cebus imitator. The sequence goes on from NW_016107562.1 coordinate 130,724, forward strand.
AGACAAACAGATACCAAAAAATGACTACCTAGGAGATGCGATGCTGTAGAGAAAACTAGCTTTTATGTTTCTGAATTGTTAGGATTTTCTAAGAAAATTTTACTGAAACTTGGGCCATGTGCCAAAAAAAATACGCCTGGAACTGACGACTGGATAGATAGTGAGCACCATGGAGAGATCTACCTCCTGGGTAGGAGTCTGTTTACATTTCAAGGAAGAGAAGTCCTAGGACCATAAAGACAGTCTTGGATTGTACAGCTAAAGACACTAGTCATTTTCTCCGACTGAAGAAGTTTATTCACTTTTCCGAGGGAAGACGCAAGATCCTTCTCATTCTGTCTCTGAGTATACTCGCTCTCTCAAAAACAACACAGGTGAGGTGGGGGCACAGCTGACTCTCTACTCGGCCCACTATTATTTTGCTGGCTGCTCACCTTCAACAGACCCCACTGTGTTGGGGATCACATCTGGTTCTCAACACACTAATGTAGGGCAGGCTAGCCCCCAAGTGGGGCTTAGCCCATAAGGGTTCCTGGCTTTACCCAGGAAATAATTCAAGGCCAAGCAGGAGGTAGAAGAAAATAGCTTTGTGGAAGAGGCAGTTTACAGCTCCTGCAGAACAGGGCTGCCCCACAGGCTGAGTGTAGCAGCTCAGGCAGTTTTGCAGTCATATTTATACCCACTTTTAATTACATGCAGATTAAGGGGTGGTAACTTTTGGGTTGTGCGGTCATTGCCATGAAAATGGGTCATAACTCCTGTGTGTTGTCATGGCAATGGAAAACTGACTTGGCACACTGGTGGGCGTTTCTTATGAAAAGCTGCTTCTGCCCTGGCCCTGTTTCAGCTGGTCCTCAATTTCTTTCAGTGTCTGAGACCGACCTCCAGGGTCGAGTCCCTCCTCCTCCATCAGTACCGCCCCTCCGGAATAAGAATCTGGGCAAACGGGAGTGAGTTCGTGCAGTGATAATTTGCTCTAAGTAAACAGTAACTTGCTCTGCTCTAGAAATCTCATGTTGGCATTTGGGATAATATTATTAAACATAGACATTAAAAATTTAACAAGATGGAGTAACGTAACTGTTTTTAGAAAGTGATGTTAAAACATATTAAATTTAGTAGTCTTTCAAATATCACATATTGAGGAAGAAATCATCAACCTATTAAAAGGAAATTGATCGGTTTTCCAAAAG
>NW_016107562.1:131951-154249 GCF_001604975.1 Cebus imitator
AAAAACTAGAAATGAATTGCAGATTAGAAATTATCATTTTGAAAATATGATAAACTACAATTCCTTTTACTACTTTTAACTATGCCCCAGTTCTTCCACCTGCCTCTTCATTTGCATGAAATTTCTTAGTATTTGGCTTCAACTTTCCAGAGGAGAGAAAGAATGTCTGTAGAGAGAATCCGTGACTGCCCAGATTGATACAGAAAACTAAGATTTAATGTTAAGAATAAGATTTTATGCAGGTCTCCAGAATCCTGCTCCTTCCTGCTGATCTACGAAAAGTTAGGTAACAAATGATACAATTTGATTTTCTTATTTCATTTCATGTAATTTGGTATGTGTTTAGAAACCATAAAGGTCAAATTGTTATTTATGTAAACAGGACTAAGTTGACAATTTTAAAATAAGATAGGCAAGGCATTTTTTTAATGCCATTCTCTTGAAAAATCTACAGTTTCTCACTTTGTCAAAGAAGGTAAGATATATCTTTCACTGAGATGCAGAGAGCTACATGAGACAAAATTCTTGTCTTCTCTCAGAGGTTTCTGAATTCTTAAGGGAGAGAAATCTAAGCATCTTCACTCTATACAATTCCTCTGGTTCTATAGAATTTAACCAGTATAGAAGCATAAACTGTCTCAAAATACAACCTGAAAATAAAGCTGCAGACTTCATTCAAGGGGACTTTTATTTTTATCACAAACTTGAGCATTAAAAGAAGCAATTTTTGCAGTTTCCACAACATAGTGATTTTTCCCCAAAACTAGCCTTGGAAAAAGTAAAAGCTTTATCAGAATTAAGGTAGATCTAGGAAACTATTTTTAAGGCCAAATTCAGAGTACAACTATCCTAAAGATCAATCTACAATATTTTCATGACTTCTTAAATAGTGTGCACTCTTCTCTTTCCCCCTTCCTCCTATGTGCATGTGTGTGTAGAAGATTAAAAAATGGAAAAAAAAAAAAAAAAAAAAAAAAAAAAAAAAAGCAGGCTTGTGGCTGACTGCCAGAGAAACTCTGCTCACAGTTTAATTTTACAGGACCAGGTCTGGATTTATTTGAGACAGTAGTCTGAACTTGCCAGAACTATTCCTAAGATGCATGTATGACCAATTGCAGTCTGTCCATCCATGACAAGTAATGATGTGTACCCCTCACTTGGCTGTATATGCTGATGATTCTCATAATAAACACTTCGCCTTAACAAAAATACACTGCTTAGTTTTTCTGTGATAATTCAAATAGGGAGAATCAACTATGTTTGAGCCTCTCTGGTAAAACAGACAGCAGGAGAGAATGTTTGGAGCCAGTTTGGTGCTTTTGGTCACACTTGGGTCCATGCTACGCATGGAACAAGAAAACAAGTCAATAAAAATAAATCTAGTTCTGGTATGGTGTCGTATTACTAACTTATAATAATATAACCACGGAGAGGAATGGATGTTTGTGACTTTGTATTATTGCACCTCTGCCAAGAGCTCATCAAATATGAAAGATGCAATTGTATAAACTGGAAAACAGAGAGAAGGAGAAACACAGGAAGATAGCACATGCAAATTTACAGTCAGTCTGATCCCTGCAAGGCAAGTAGACATTCTGTTGAGTGTGATTTGCTAGATTAAGTTCAAGGATGCTCTGCCTTTACCTCCAGGGCCATGACTGACACTGATGTATTTTCAGGGCAGAAGGAAGGTCAGATAACAGAAAAACTCTGTCTCTGGGTAGTCTTTAGGGCCACAGCGCCGGCCTGTGCTAGACGCTGCGTTGACAGCTCTTCCTGGACTTGCTGCTGAAGCTCCACGGATTAATTCTCATGGAGTTCCGGCCTCAGTCTACAGGAAACAAGTGAGGTTTTTTTTTTTCAGAGATGTTAGCTTGATTTTCAGTATTCTGTGAATAGGCCTTATTTAATAAACTACAACCGAACTTAGCAGAACAATACCATTCTTTACTATCTATATCAGGATAAACCAAGAGAACGTGAATTTCATTTAGTCTTCAGGAATAGTTCAGACAGGCCTGTTCCAGGCCAATTAACTGGAAAGTGATGCAACCTTATCTAGTACCAGCCTTGCGCCCTTTCTACAAATATAAAAATAGCACACGTGGACAGAGAAAATATAGACAAGAATGAGCAGTACAGCATTTATCTCAAAATAAACCAATATAAATATGTGTGCATGCACATGCACGTATGTGTGTGTGTGAGAGAGGGGGGATATTATCTGTGATATATTAACAAAAAATCAAAATGCCCTTTACTGTATGACACTATTTGTGAAATATCAAGCACACACACAGAAGAGAGAGAGATGAAGGGAGTCTGAAAGAACAGATATGAAATTAGTAACAATAGATACCTCTAGAGAGATTATACATGCTTTAATTTATGCTGTATATGTATATATAGAGAGAGGGGAGTTTCGTTCTTGTTGCCCAGTCTGGAGTGCAATGGCACGATCTTGGTTCACTGCAACCTCTGCTTCCTGGGTTCAAGGGATTCTCCTGCCTCAGCCTCCAGAGTAGCTGGGATTACAGGCATGTGCCACCATGCCCAGCTAATTTTTATTTTTAGTAGAGACAGGGTTTCTCCATGTTGGTGAGGCTGATCTCAGATTCCCGACCTCAGGTGGTCCACCCACCTCGGACTCCCAAAGTGCTGGGATTACAAGTGTGAGCCACCGCACCTGGCCATATACAATATTTTAATTAATGTACAAGGAGGCGTCTAATTAACTGTACTACCCAAGTTCTAGTTGCCAAATTGGATGTTTACATGAGTACATGATATTTATTAAATATATTATTTTTTATGTATTAGCTAATTTAAAAAATACTTAAAATCCAAGTTCATCTAGGACTCAAAGTAGCATTATACTAGTCAAAGAAAAAAATACTGTGTTTTAATACGGTCAGTTTTAAATCTAGGACTACAAATATCTAGCTATTCAGCTGCTAAGTCACAAACTGTAAAAGCCTCCAACTTCTCGAACCATTGTGTTGTAGAAAAACGTGCAGATTTATTTTTATTCTAGAATCAGCAATGCCAAGTGCTTAACCTAAAATCTTCACTAAGTAGGAAACATATTATAATGTGCACAATAAGTAGAAACAATGAAATAATTCTGGACTAATCTTGCCCTTTTCATATGGTAACACACTAACAAAAATTTACATTTTATTTCACCGCACTGATGTAGGCAGTGTAGCCAGTGAAGTCAAATCTCAGCCTAGAATCCTCAGGTTCATATTTATACATTAGTACCCTCAAAGGGTTTAATCTTTCTTTTTCTTCTTTCTTTATTCTTTTTAGTAACCAGAAGGCATAAAAGCATGGGCTTTGGAAGAAAGTTCTAAGAGGGGACTTGCCTGGAATAAGATTGTCTCCCACTCAACAAATCAAGTACATCGTTTGATGGAACACTGCTGAAAGAGTCTTTTTTGAAGAGAGAATGGAAGTAAATTAATTTCCTTCCTAATGCCTGATTTGACAAGACTATTACATACTTCCATTCACTGGAGGTGCCTGCTGCCTTACAAGGCTGACGTGAGGTTGTTATCCGTTTTGTACATGATGCAGGTACCTACAGAACGGCCTGCATCATGCAAGGTACTTCCGTGGCCACCTTCCTTTTAGTGCTCATCTCCATTGGCCATACAGGATGTCACAGGGCCCATTTGGCCAAGCTTTGTTGACACAGCTCTAGACCAGTGCAGAACTCAAAGAATACAGTCCCTGCTGTGTTGCACATTATTAACTCCTATACTTAATATACTTAACACCACGCACATTTTGTTTCACATTGAAGCTCTTCCTCTGCGGTGTACAAACTGCCAAAGCATCAGTTATCCCCAGACCAGGTCCTGAATGATACTCCTTTTAGGAGGAATTTTGAAGGAACCTTGAAGACTCGGTGGAGGCAAAAAATGCTTCACTGACACGTGAAATGGTATTTGCAAGAGACATGTATGTATAGCCAACAGATAGTAAACAAGAGTCCATAATACGGACAAGTGTGTATGTCTGAAACTGTCTCTTCACTTCAGAGGCTACAAAATAGTCAACGAAAGGCACATACTTCTCTTGTCAGGCATCAAACGTTAAATTCTTCGTTAACACTATTAAGAGAGAAGTTGGTTCTTTTTTCCCCCCTCTTCTAGCTGTGATAACCTGCCACTAGAAGCTATGCAAACTAAGCCATAAAATCCAAAGGCTATGTGTCTTGTCTAAGAAAGTGTTCTATTTCCCTGACACCACCAGTAAAACAAGAAAAAGCATGGGCCATTTTTAAGTAAATGAAAACAAGAAATAATTACAAGGTGTATTGTTAGGAGTACATTTCAAAAGAAAAAAAGACAAAGGCAGAGCAAACCTGAAGTAGCTAAATCCATGTAGGTTTTCTCCTCTGGGATCAAAATGGACCCATTTGCAGCCAGGCAAAGCAGTAGTGTATCTGCTGATGGGAAAATGCATGCAGATGCCAAGTGGGTGCATTAACCCCCACTTGGCACAGTTAATGCAGACATGCCCTTAGGGATCCTTATAAGACCCATCTGTTCAGTCAAGCATTTGCTTAATTGTGTCAAATGCCTGGCAAATGCAGTGTCAGTTAATAGATAATAGATATGTAAATGCTCTTTATGTTCTTGTACATATGCCCAGGGGCTTTAAAATAAACACATCACATTTTTAAAAATAATTTTCTCTTGGGGATATAATGATAGTCTTGCCGGCGGCAGCAGTCCCCCATCATAGCTCAAACTATTGTAATGTTTAATATCTTGTAACACATAAGATCATGTAGGGATTTGGGCCACCCGTTCATTTTCTCATAATCTTGATTACCAGACTTGTTATTCACCTATGGCTTTATGAAGAGAAATAGAATATTCATGTCCTCTCATACACACGTGTCTCCACACAGGTACTGGGTACCATGATTCATGCAGTGAGGAGCACAGCCTCTGGAGTTAGCTCATCCTGAGCCCCCATCCCAGGAAACTCTAAGGGGTATGGGGCCTCTGGGAATTTACGTGACCTTTTTGGGCAACAGTTGCCTCTTGTGGTACTAGAAGATAACAAGTTTGGTGTCACAGACTTGTGAAGAATTCGAAATATGGAAGCACTAAACACATTACAGAACTTCAGTAAACACTCATTTCCCTTCCCTCACCATACACTCCATCACTCTGCAAGACCTCAGGTGACATGTTCCAAGAAATTAGACTTCCTGTTCCTTAAGCCATCGGCAACACTGCTGACAAGTGTTGAGAATTAACTTCTTACTATCCCCTTTCCCCTCTATGATGCAAGCTATTATCCACGACACATTTGACAACTCTGAAGGAAATGGATGCCAACATGTTTTAGTAGATGTTAGATTGACAGTTCAGAAACAGAGTAGTCTTCTCTAGGTTTTCTGAAAGAAAAAGAAGGCCTACAGCTTCTTTTCCACCTTTAAAGTGTCCTTTAAGCATCTTTGTCTCATACTTCAGACATAGAAAGAAAATCTTAAGCCCATAAAGAGCATAAAACACTTGAGGGAGGCTTGACAGTCTCTCCAGGTGTTGTGCAATAATGAATCAATTTTGAGACTGACAGCTCATCTGCTAGAAATCATTTTTTTCTGCCATTTTTTGTTTCCGTTCCACTGACCACATTATTTTTACCTTCCTTAGATATGGAACGTAAGAGTTGCTTGGGAAGAGTACTTTTTCTTATACATCAATGTGTCACTTTAGAAAAAGAAAAGAAATTCCGATTTTTTTTTTTCCTGTTAGGGTTAAATAGTATTAGATTATAATATGTCAGGTGGAAATGGCACAACCGATGTTCAGCAGTTGAACTAGATTCTCAGGGCCCACAGGCAGGCATTCGCCGGATGGCAAGAGAAACCTAATATGCCCAGTGCCAGTTAGAGAGGGTTGGTGCAGGAAAGTCTCTTGCTGACCCTGGGCATCTCTCTTACGTTAACCAGAAATAGCTCAATCAATTTACGTTTTGTCCTTGGGGACAAAAAGAGACCCTACTTTGTCAATGTAGATCTGCTTCGCAAACAATGGCTGTGTTTGTGAGGACAAACAATTTTCACATGTAGAGTCGAATTGGTATGGCTTGGTGCAAAGTAACAGTAGGTTTAAGGAGGGAGACTCTTTTGCTTCATTGTTTTCACCCTTGTGCCCCAAGAGAAACCACAGTTAAACCAGAAAGGTCGTCACTGCAGCTGTGGTCTGGGTCGACATAAAACAGGGTGACTGTCTCTCTTCAAAGGAACCTGGCAGCACTCACACGGAGATTGGCGGCACTCAGTGGGGAGTGTTTCCAAGACGGCGCCCTGCCAGTCACCTGTGAGTTCAAGCCTGCACGCAGCCTGCACCAAGGAGTAGCCCCTCCGGGAGCAGGGAGACCTTGGTTCTGGGCAGAGCTGGCGGACACTTGCCTATATCCAGCACTCAGGCAGGGCCATCCACTTGGTGTTAGATGCAGATGCTGCTGCTCCTCAAAGGTGGAAAATCCGAGTTTGCTGTCTGAGTGAGAAGATGCCTCTTCCAGATGTGTCAGTAGCGTGGGTAGCATGCTCACTTACACCAGGTCCCTGGCTTCTGACAGTGGCTGTGAGTCGCATCCTCTCAAAAGTGATTCACGTTACAATACTGAAGAAAACTGACCAGCATTGACAGTGTAAGCCCTTTGGAGAGTGGGACCGTCCCAAGAAGACTTACCCTAAAAAGATACGTTTGTAGTTCTAAAACTGAGTTTAGGGGTCACATTAGTTTTATTATTCTAAAAGACTACTGAATGAGGATTAAATCCCACTTTCAATTACAAATAATTATGAAGAGTAGCTTGTATTAGTACCTAGTATTACACAGCAACACAAAAAGGTGGCGATGGAAATCTGGATAGCTCTTATATCGGTGTTACTTGGGATTAGTCCTGTTACCTGGAATTGTATCCAATGTTATCTGGGGCATATGAAGGCATTTTCACAGCACTCTTGTGATTTTTAGAATGCTTTTGTTCTAGATAAGAGTGTTTACTCAACACCATTTCACGTTTTCCAGAAGTCTTGACAAAAGGTATTATAGATACACCTTTACTTCAATTGTAGCCGTAGGTCTAATTTTACTTTAATCAAGTTATGCTGACTGAGGAGACTAAGGATAAGAGATGATTTATTTTTCCAACCAAAGAAGTATTGGTCCTCACTATTTCCTCAAAGCTCTGTTTGAAAACAGTACAATTCTATTTTTAGATTATCTCTTTCTTCCCACATTGGACCAGATGATACTAAAAGAAGCCAATTGGCATTTTCAGCACTCTCCCTGAGTGCTTCCTTAGAGGGATCCAACAGTTCTTACTATCTTCTATCTTCCAAGTTACCACAGGCAACATTGCGCCAAATTTTCTGCTGGAGAAAAGATTGCCTTTTCTCCAGCCTCGGATGGTTTCTCTCAAGGCTTTACTAGTCTCCAGTGGAAGCTTTCTGGCTCTCTTGTAGAGTCTTCTTATCTTCAGTTTCCAAAAAAAATGTCATATATTTTAAGCTTTTCAAAATTATTAATATTGCAACACTCTACTTACGTGTATTCATTTCTATGTCCTGCATTTTTTTTAAATCCCCAAACTTAGTGGCTCAAAACAACAATAATGCATGATATCCCAAGATTTGAGAATATGTTTTTTCTGTTGGTCTTGCCTGGACCGCTCACATGGCTGCTGTCATCTGAAAGCCTGGACTGGGCCTGGAGGTCACAGGTCACTGGCCTCGGCTAAAATAATTGGAATGGCTGTGATAGTTGGACCCCATGCTCTACGTGGACGTTTATCACAGGCACCATCCAGTAAAGACGCCAGCTTTTGCCTCTTTCCGTCGGATACTATGACTTTCCAGCAAAGCGTCTTGTGTGAGGCCTGTAGCCACTATTTGCCAAAGGAGTCATAAGTCAGAAGAAAGGGCAGCATGACACAAGAGGGTAAGCACAAGCTATGACCTGCCAGGAACCTCTGCCTTGTCCCTTACTACATCTGACCGCAAATTTCAGAGAACAGTAGGCACTGCTCCACTCTGCTTCCCAAGTGAGCTGCACATTTTCATCTAGCCCACTCGAATCTGGAGCCATTCTGGGAAGAGAAGTCTAGGAAGCACAGATCCCAGATGAACCAGATTAAAACAATTCAAACCACCACATTTCTCTCCTTCAAATACACCTAGATTTTTCTAAGTCTCACTTCCTTAAGTAAAAAAATTGGAACATTAATAATGTAATATTCAGAGCCATAGCAGAAAATATATAAAATACTCAAAGGTAGAGAATTTAATGGAAGTACTAATTATCCAGCTTGGACGGGTTTGGGAAATCAGAAAGGGCTATGAAAAATCTAGAAAATAACAATAGTGGTATACTATTTTCACTTCTGGGTCAGAAGAGGCCAAAAGAGGCAATGGTATTAGAGAAAACTAAACATAGCTTAGGACAATGGAAAAGGGACCACCCAGAAGGAGTTTTTAACATAGAATGCGGCAGGCCTCCTAGAGCTGCAGCCAGGCAGAGTAAGCAAAAAGAAAAATCCTGCTATCCACCCTTTTATTCCCATTGCCAGGACCCCAGCAAAAGCTCAAGGAGCTTGGGTAGTGCAGTCCCTAGAGTTTAGATGCTTTTCTGGAGAACAACAGAGAATTAAAAAGGGCAGGAAATGAATGGAGGCAGGAAAATGTGAGGAAAATCGTTACAAATCATCCTTTTTCTCTATTCAGTGGATCTGTGGCATTCCTAGAACCTTGGTCTTAGGGGACCATAGATGGAATTAGAGGTGAAGACGTTAAAGCCTTAGCACCAAGTAAATTTGGGGGTCAAATTAGAATATGCCTGAGAAAAACCAACGTTATCTGAAGGTCCTGTCAGGTGACTGAAAACCATAAGACAATTCCCTATGTCTTCTGTGAAGGGAGAGCACAAGTATGCCCTCTCTTTACTCAGCCAGGGCTTGATGAGCAAAAAAAGAAATAAAAGTCTCCCTGAGAACCCCTAAGAACAAATTTGTATTTCAGGGACTGTGAATACAATTCATCTTACTCGCTGTAAAATGAATGACCTGTAAAATCTTGAGACAAATATTCTGTAAATTGGTCTTACATCAGTGTTCCCCCTGGAAGCCATTCAGAAGTAAATCCATATCCTTCCTGGAAAAATTCATCTTAAACTCCGAATTCAAAGTATTCTCAAAAATTAAGTCAAAGAAGCATGAATCCACAATCTCACATTAATTGCAAAAGTAAATTTCACAAGGACAAGAGGAGGAAGTAGCCTTATGAAACCAAAGTTGCAGACTGAAGATACTGAAATTATCAGAAATGGGCTTGAAGATAAGTATAATACACTTATTAGATTTAAAAATAACACAATAAGCTGAAATGTTACCAAAAAATGTATCTATTTAATCAGAGTGATACAAAAATTACATAAAGGAAAAATTAAAATTAAGAATACAAATTAAGGAGGTTTTGGGCTGAGACAATGGGGTCTTCTAAATATACGATCATGTCGTCTGGAAATAGGGACAATCTGACTTCTTCTTTTCTGAACTTCAGCAAAGTCTCTGGATACAAAATCAATGTGCCAAAATCACAAGCATTTCTATACACCAACAACAGACAAATAGAGAGCCAAATCATGAGTGAACTCCCATTCACAATTACTACAAAGAGAATTAAATACCTAGGAATACAACTAACAACAGAGGTAAAAGATCTCTTCAAGGGGAACTAGAAACTACTGATCAAGGAAACAAGAGAAGAAACAAACAGATGGAAAAACATTCCATGCTCATGGTTAGGAAGAATTAACATCGTGAAAATGGCCATACTGCCCAAAGCAATTTATAGATCCAATGCTATCCCCATCAAACTACCATTGACCTTCTTCACAGATCTGGAAAAAATCACTTTAAACTTCATATGGAACAAAAAGATGGCCCGCATAGCCAAGACAACCCTAAGCAAAAAGAAAAAAGCTGGAGGCATCATGCTACCTGAGTTCAAACTATACTACAAAGCTACAGTAATCAAAGCAGCATGGTACTGGTACCAAAACAGAGATATAGACCAATAGAACAGAACAGAGGCCTCGGAGGCAACACCACACATCTACAACCATCTGATCTCTGACAAACCTGACAAAAACAAGCAATGGGGAAAGGACTCCCTCTTTAATAAATGGTGTTGGGAAAACTGGGTAGCCATATGCAGGAAGCTGAAACTGGATGCCTTCCTTACACCTTATACAAAAATTAACTCCAGATGGATTAAAGATTTAAACATAAGACCTAACAACATAAAAACCCGAAAAGAAAACCTAGGCAAAACCATTCAGGACATAGGCACAGGCAAGGACTTCATGACTAGAACACCAAAAGTAATGGCAACAAAAGCCAAAATAAACAAATGGGATCTAATTAAACTCCAGAGCTTCTGCACAGCAAAAGAAAAAATCATGAGAGTGAACCAGCAACAAACAGAATGGGAAAATTTTTTTGCAATCTACCCATCTGACAAAGGGCTAATATCCAGAATCTACCAAGCACTAAAGCAGATTTACAAGAAAAAAACAAACAAACACATTCAAAAGTGGGCAAGGATATGAAAAGACATTTCTCAAAAGAAGACATTTATGCGGCCAACAAACATATGAAAAAATGCTCATCATCACTGGTCATTACAGAAATGCAAATCAAAACCACAGTGAGATACCATCTCATGCTACTTAGAATGGTGATCATTAAAAAATCTGCAGACAACAGATGCTGGAAAGGATGTGGAGAAATAGGAACACTTTTACACTGTTGGTGGGAGTGTAAATTAGTTCAACCATTATGGAATACAGTGTGTCAATTCCTCAAGGATCTAGAACTAGAAATCCCATTTGACCCGGCAATCCCATTACTGGGTATATATCCAAAGAATTATAAATCATTCTGTTATAAAGACACATGCACATGTATGTTCACTGCAGCAATGTTTACAATAGCAAAGACCTGGAACCAACCCAAATGCCCATTAGTGATAGCCTGGACAAAGAAAATGTGGCACATATACACCATAGAATACTATGCAGCCATAAAAATCAAGTTTGTGACCTTTGTAGAGACACGGATGAATCTTGAAATCATCATTCTCAGCAAACTGTCCCAAGAACAGAAAATCAAACACGACATGTTCTCACTCATAGGCAGGTGACGAACGAGAACACATGGACACAGGGAAGGGAACAACACTGACACGGCTAGGTGGGGAAGTGGAGGGGAGGGGAGGGGAGTGACAGTGAGGGGCAGGGTAGATGGGGAGGGATAACACCAGTAGAAATGCCTGACGTAGGCGATGGGGCAGGGCGGGGAGTGTGGCATGTATGTACTTATGCAACAATCCTGCAGGATGCAGGATGTGCACATGTACCCCTGAGCCCAAAGTACAATAATAAAGAATATAAATTAAAATAATTGTTTAATCATAAGACTAGGATGTAACTTAGGAGAGAGTTGGTGAGCTGGAAGACTGATGCAGCAAAAAAAATACAGGGGTCTACACAAAAGGACAAAAGTCTTCAAGGGTAGATAGGAAGGGCGGAACATAAGCTAATTATATTTTGAGAGTAAATAGCAGAGAGTATGGGGAGGAAGCCAAAATGAAATACATAATGGCTGAAATTTTTCAAAAAATGATTTAAAATGCATTCTTAGATTCAGAAGGCTCTAAACATTTCACACCTGGAGACACGATAGCGAAATGGTTCAAAAACCAAAGGAAGAACTTACATGCAGCCATACAGAAATGACTACTCCAAAGAAAAATAACAAGCAGACGAACAACTAACTTTTAGAAATTCAAAAATAATTATCTCCAATGAGCTAAGAGAATAGAATGTACTAACAACCTAGAAGTCTGCACTGAGGAAAGTTGTCTTTCAAAAATAAGAGCTATTAAATAAGGATATTTTTAGAAGAGTCTTCAAGACCTGGCTACCAACACATCTACACCAAAGGAACTCCTTATAAAGAACATATTTAGTAAAGAAGGAAAATTACTGCAGACACAAAGTCTATAACAAAAGGAAAATGATCAATAAATAAGTATGAATATTTAAAATATTGAATTAATAACAGTAAAAATGTCTAACTTGGGGGATAAAGGCAAGTTAAAGGAGAAACACTAAAAAATATTATATGATGAATGGAATTGGTGAATAAAATTATTCATGTGAAGGACAAATTATCAATTAAATTTATACAGTATTAAATAGACACATTTAAATCACTTGGGTAACATTTAAAGCATTTAAAGTACTACAAACCAAGTGTATGTTTTCAACTAGTGGTAGTAGTTAAAAANAAAAAAAAAAAAAAAAAAAAAAGACATAAAAAAGAAACCTAATCAATCCAAAGGCAGAGAAGAGAGGAAAACGTATGAGAAGGAAAGAATGATACAGGATGGAGAGAGCGAGATCAAGCAGACAGCAGCAAATAGCTTATAAGAAACAGGCCCAAAAATGTCAGGAATCACAACGAGAATAAATAGGTGAAATTATTTAACCAAAACATTGAATAATAGCAAAACAACACCACCTGTATTGTGTTTACAGGAGCAGCATCTAAAATATAAGGTAATTATACTGCTAGATCAAGCAGAAAAATAATCTCTATATAGTAATTTTTAACAGCATACACATTTAGTAAACAAAATGAAACATGGATTATTCTAATAATTAGGACAATATTAATTAAAAAAATTGAAAGTAAATCTTTAAACTCTGAAAATGGCTACACAGATCAGTGTGGCTTTGGAGGACATACATTTTTTCTTCAAATTTGTTGGTACTTGCCAAATGCCTTAATAGATATGTTTACAAGTAAAAAAAACAACAAAATAAAGTAATTTCACTTTGGAAATAACTCATATAGGTTGTTAACAGAAAGTTAATTTCCTTTCCTCTGCTTAAAAGGGCTTAAATTATTGATTCAGATATGGTATTCTGGGTGTCCAGAAAAACTATTCTTTCAATATCTGAAGTGAACATGATAGAAAAGAAGTAAAGTGGTAATAAACACTAAGCATTCACCATTATTTTGGCAAAATATTTCAGAATAACCAAGTGTGATATAAACATTTTGATAAAAGCTAAAAGACTAGGCAGTGAAAGGAATAAAAAGAAAAAAATCAAAGCATGTATAATTTATTGATTCATTACTATGTACCAGAAATTTCATTATATTAACTCCATTAGACAATACCCTGAAGTCTATCCCATCATTATTCCCGTATTGCAGAAGAGGAAACCTCTGACACAAAGATATGTAGTCAGTTTCCTGTAATCTTGGTGAAGGTTAAGCCAGTGTGTGTAATCTGCAGAAAAAATCTGCCTCTGCCATTGGGTCCATCATGACTGTAAGATACCATCTTCCTTTTGCAGTGATCAGTATAATATCATTAGACTGTAAGGGATTATATATTCTTTTAATAAACTATTATGACAGTGACTGACATAATATCTTATGACTATGAACTGCTGATATGGTTTGGCTATGTCCCAGCCTAAATCTCATCTTGAATTCTCACATGTGGTGGGAGGGATCTGGTGGGAGGTAACTGAATCATGGGGACAGATCTTTCCTATGCTGTTCTCCTGATAATGAGTAAGTCTTACAAGACCTGATGGTTTTAAAAAGGAGCATTTCCCTGCACAAGCTCTCTCTTTGCCTGGGGCCACCCACATAAGATGTAAGTCGCTCCTCCTTGCCTTCTCCCGTGACTGGGAGGCCTCCACAGCCATGCGGAACTGTAAGTTTGATAAACCTCTTGCTTTTGTAAATTGCCCAGTCTCCAGTATGTTTTTATCAACAGCATGAAAATGGACTAATACACCTGTACAACATAGAAATACACCTTGGAAAGGATTGCTAAGCTTCCTTCAGACTTTTTTCTAAACTCTAAGGTGCTTCTTCCCTTCTCATCTTAAGGTGATGTCTTATTCTAAGCCTGGGTTTGTAAAATGTCTTCCACTTACCTTTGACTTCTTTCATTTCTTATTGATAAACTGATAGTAACTAATTAAAGCCTAAGAGGTTTGGGGGGTTATTTCACAGAAATATGAGAAGTAGTATTTTGAAAAAGCATATTAAAATATCTCCATCACACATGAGTCCACAAATCCTAATTAGTGAGGCTCAATCTAAAAATAGGTTGCAATTATTCTAACTCTAAAGTTTTACTTCTATATCTAGATCCAGCTTTCTACTCCAGGGAAACCATGAAATCTCATGATTTAAATTCCACTTCTATTTTCTCATTTGTTTACTGAGACTAATAGCACCTGAATGTTATTTCCCAAGCAACATGTGACAAACTGATATTGCACAGCCAAAAAATAAAAGAATGCAAAGCCAAAAAATACAAAAAAGAGAGCTTTTAAAGTGAACAAGTTATTGAAAGTGATGGAAATACAAATAATTTGATCTACACAATCTTTCTATCCACTCAAATAATGTGGAAATAAAGAGAGAAGTTCCACAGTTACTTTCCTTCAATCTTTGTACCTCTCCCTCAGTAGCTATAGTGTGTATTTTCTGCTGTCCAAACAAAGACACATAAAATATGATTATCATCAGACTTTCTGGTTCAGTATTTATTAGAGGAAAATCAAAGACCCAGGAGCAAGATAAGGCATGTGAGTTCTCATTATCCAATAAGGTTCAGAAAGAGCATAGAGGAATTTACAGGACTTGTCAGATATCAGATAAATGCCAGGGAACTCTGGCCCTTGAACATGGAAATATTTGTTTACACTCTATGATAGGGGAAGTAGCAACTTCAATCCTAGTGAGAACATGGGCCTGGATCCGACCACAGACGGCTCAGCAAATCACTGGCTTTCTCCCTTGTTTTGCTTTATGATCACTTATCTTCTGTGAGAGCATTAAGCCCTTCTTGTGTAAGTCACTTTTGCTAGAAGCGGAGCCTGAGACAAGGATTCTTGAGCAAATGATGGAGTGATTGCTCGTAGCTGAATCCAGTGCAGAAAGAGGTAATAGGATTGAACTGAGGAAGAAACAAGGCAAAGAGGTGGGTCAGCCAAAGTCTAGTCTGATCTAAGAGGGCTTTCTGGAGTATGACTGATGCTAGAGAGTTGTCTCAACTTGGGGATATAGGGGTGACTATTTGTAACCAGTATCTACTAGAAACTGGTTATCAGCTGTCTCTGAGGAAAGAGTTTGCTCCTCTGGCATGTCTGGGTGAGTAATTTCCTTTAGCCAAGAACAATTCTCAGGAGCAGAATATAACTATGAGCTGTCAAGCAACAGAAGGCTTGAGGCACTGATCTGGTAAAAGAGATTTCAGTGAGGCAGCAATAGTGTCTGTTGTACTTTCTCAATGCCCAATAATGGGGTCCCAGGAGACAGCTCCTTAGAGGCCGCGCGATCACACCAAGTGTGTTGGTCTTCTAGTCTGATACCTGTGGGGCACACTTTTGGGCTTTCCTCATCTCCATCCTTCAGATTACTCGTATTTTTCCTAGTATTCTTTCTACCTTGTGCACTAAATGGTCAGTTGATTTAAGTAGCATTGGGTACAATATCCTTTTCATCACATTTCTTTCCTAAAATAATAATAATGGTTTTATAGGAAAATTCCAGGTGGTAGATCCCCTGATTAACTTGGTTTTATTGAGGTCATTTCCTTAATTATAGAGTGGGGAATGACGGCGTTCACATGACTTATGGGGTTTAGTGCCCCTTCTTCATGGTTCCCATTTAACTGAACTGTGTAACACCACAGAAACACTGGGCCATCTCAGCCATACCACACCACCACATGTAAACTTTTCCCACTCCCAAAGTAGACTGACTTCTGGTCCCTTGGTTTGTTATCAGCACTCCATGTTGAATATCAATAAAGATGCCCTGACCGCCTGAGCACTGTGCTCACATCTGTGATCCCAGCACTTCGGGAGCCTGAAGCAGTGGTCTAGAGTTCGAGACCAGTCTGGCCAACATAGTGAAAGCCCATCTCTACTAAAAATACAAAAATTAGTCAGCCATTGTGGTGTGAGCCTGTAATTCCAGCTACTCAGGTGGCTAAGGCAGGAGAATCACATGAACCTGGGAGGTGGAGGTTGCAGTGAGCCAAGATCACGCCATTGCACTGCAGCCCAGGTGACAGTGGAAGACTCAGTCTCCAAAAAAAAGAAAAAAAGCCTTAACCACGGTAGCTATTTGAATAACACACTTAGCCACAGTAGCTATTTGAATAACACAAAGACAATGGCCATATAGAACACATTTTGTTTGCTGAACAGCGTTTATGGGAAAAAATCAACAGAAACTGAAAAAATAGCAGATGCGTCTGCATACCATCACCCACCTCAATATGGTCCAGTAAACTAGTATTTAGTAGGACTGGGTGCAGATTCCAAGAAAGGAACCTGGCCATTGGTAGTGGAGATTCTTGAGTTACACGATAGGCGAAGGCTTGTTTCTCCCCTAGCTTGATCTGTAGGCTGAGGTTCAAGCCAGGAGACTGCAGCTATCCAACATAACAGAAACTTGTTATCTGACCCTATTCTATCAGTTTAGCAATTAAAGTTGGGGAGCACTAGTTGGAGCACAGTCTGTAGGTTGCAGCTTTTAATGATAAATGGGAAGGAGCTCATTTCCTATGTCATTTTACCATCATTTAGAGTGTTATGGTAAAGCCAGTCTTGATAGTATGTTAAAGGAGGCATAGAGTAATAGGAAATCAGTCCTGAACAAGTTAAGTCTTACTTTCATTTTTATACAGCAAAATTGAGTTATTTTTAAAAATGTAATCTCTCTCTACCTAAGAAGAAACTTTGAATTATAAATTATAGCTGGAAGGACTTTAGCAATCATCCAGTATAATATCCATATAGCAAAGTTAAAACAGAATTATCAGTGGTGATAAAGATATGGAATTTATCATATTCTAAAACATGTGTGTCAGTTCAAGTCCTCTAAGAAGCAAATGTCAAGATGGGTGATATGGTTTGACTCTGTGTCCCCACCCAAATCTCATCTCAAATCGTAACCCCATATGTCAGAGAAAGGCCTGGTTGGAGGTAATTGGATCACAGGGGTACATTTTCCTTTTGCTTTTCTCATGATAGTGAGTGCATTCTAACGAGACCTGATCATTCCCTCCCCTGCCCCCCACTCCCCGTTTCTCTTTCTCTCTCCTGTTTCTTCCTGGTAAGATATGCCTACTTCCCATTCACCATGATTATAAATTTCCTGAGGCCTCCCAATCACGCTTCTTGTTAAGCCTACAGAACTGTTAGTAAATTAAACCTCATTTCTTTATAAATTACCCAGTCTCAGGTATGTCATTATAGCAGTATGAGAATGAATTGATACAGAAAATTAGTACCAGCAAAGTGGGGCACAGTTATAAAGATACCTGAAAATGTAAAATTGAGTTTGGAACTGGGTAACAGGCAGAGGTTGGAACAGTTTGAAGAGCTCAGAAGAAGACAGAAAGATGTGGGAAAGTTTGGAACCTCCTAAGGAGTTGTTGAATTGTTGTGACCAAAATACTGATACTGATGATGAATTCCAGGATGACGTGGTCTCTGCTGAGGATGAGGAACTTATTGGGAGCTGAAGTAAAGGTCACTCCTGCTATGCTATAGCCAAGAGACTGGTGGCATTTTTGCCCTTAACCTAGAGATCTGTGGAACTCTGAAGTTGAGAGATGATTTAGGGTGTCTGGCAGAAGACATTTCTAAGCAATAAAGTGTTGAAGAGCTAACCTGGCTATTTCTAAAAGTGTATGCTTATATGTATGAACAAAGACATTATCTGAAACTGGAACTTACATTTAAAAGAGGAGCAGAGCATAAAAGTTTGGAAAATTTGTAGCCTGGTCATGTGGTAGAAAAGAAAATCCCATTGTTGGGAAAGAAATTCAAGCCTGCTGCAGAAATTTGCATAAGTAAAGAGACACTGAATGTTAATCCAAGACAATGGGGACTATGTCTCCATGGCACTTCAGAGACCTTCACAGCAGCCCTTCCCATCACTGGTCTGGAGGCCTAGGAGGGAAAAATAGTTTCATGTGCTAGGCCCAGGGCCCTGCTGCTCTGTGCAGCCTTAGGACATAAGGCCTTGTGTCCCAGCCTCTCCAGCTCATGCTGTGGCTAAAAGGGGACAAATTACAGATCAGGACATGGCTTCAGAGGGTACAAGCCCCAAACCTTGGCAGCTTCCATGTGTTGTTGAGCCTACAGGTGCACAGAAGGCAAGAGCTGAAGCTTGGGAGGTCCTGCCTAGATTTCACAGGATGGATAAAAACACCCGGATGTCCAGGCAGATGTCTGCTGCAGGGGCAAAGCCCTCATGGAGAACCCCTGCTAGAGCAATGCAAAGGGGAAATGCGGGGCTGGAGCCCCCACATAGAGTCTCCACTGGGGCACTGCCTAGTGGAGCCATGAGAAGAGGGCCACTGTCCTCCAGATTTTGGAATCATAGATCCCCTGACAGTTGACACCATATGCCTGGAAAAACCGCGGACACTCAATGCCAGCCCGTGAAAGCAGCTGCAGGGGCTATACCTGTACCCTGCAGAGCCACAGGGGTGGGGCTGCCCAAGGCCAAGGGAACCCACCTTTTGCATCAGCATGTCTTGGATGTAAGACATGGAGTCACAGGAGAATATTTTGAAACTTTAAAATTTAATGACTGTCTTGCTGCTTTTCAGAATTGCATTGGGCCTGTAGCCCCTTGGTTTTGGCCAATTTCTCCCTTTTGCAAGGGGAGCATTTATCCAATGCAGGTACCCCCATTGTATCTTGGAAGTCATTGACTTGTTTTTGATTTCATGGGTTCATAGGCAGAAGGGATTTGCCTTGTCTCAGAAGAGATGTTGGACTTGGCCTTTTAAGTTAATGCTGGTATGAGTTAAGACTTTGGGGGACTGTTGGGAAAGTATGGTTGGTTTTGAAATGTGAGAAGGATACAAGACATCAAAGGAGCCACGGGTGCACTGGTATGGTTTGGCTCTGTGTTCCCAACCAAATCTCAACTCAAATTGTAATCCCCATGTCTCAGGAGAGGGACCTGGTGGGAGGTGATTGAATAAATGTTATGATTTCCTCCTTGCTGTTCTGGTGATGGTGAGTCAGCTCTCATGAGATCTGATTGTGTGAAAGTACGTGGCACAGCCCTTTTCTCCCTTTTTTTTCCTCTCTCTCTCCTGCTTCACCAAGGTAAGTGTGCTTACTTCCTCTTCACCTTCTGCCATGATGAAGAGGCCTCGCAGCCATGCTTCCTGCACAGCCTACGGAACTGTAAGTCTACTGACCCTCTTTTCTTCATCAACTACCCAGTCTCACGCATGTCTTTATAGTGGCATGAGAATGAACTAATACAATGGGCTTAGAGGTATAAGAGTTGTTTTTTGTTTGTTTTTCCAGGAAATGCTAGCCAAGATAAGGGGGAACAAGCAGGAATTGCCAGAGCGAATATCCAAGCCATCATGCAGGTCTGACACTTGTGCAACAGTGGAGGTAAAGAAGGGCTGGACAGAGAGCCTCATGCTCTAGTGCATTTCTAGGAATTTCCAGCCAGAATGGTGGGATGCACTCAAGCAACCATTGTCATTATAGGTAGTTTTAGTAAATAATTATATAGGATAACCAGTTAAATCTGAATTTGAAATCAATAACAAATAATTTTTAGAAGGATTCCCCAAATATTATATTCATACTTACACAAAAAAATTACTTACTGTTGATCTATAGTCAAAATTAATTGGTACCCTGCATTTTATCTGGCAACCCTAATTACAGGTATTCCCTATCAGGTAGAAATGGACTAGCACTAGTACCCTACTGTGCTTGGTAATTGCCTGAGAGCAACCAGAGTAAGTGGTGCCTTGATGCAAACATTGTAATTGAAGAGGCAGCAGAAGGGGCTGTCAATGAACTATGCTTCCCACAGTAGGTTACCTTGAAGATTTGAACAGCATACGTGACTGCCACAGACCTGCAGAAACATGCAAAACATTGGCCCATTTAACTTGTATTTCATAAAGTCTGGGGACACTTAGTGGTCTAGAGCCTGACTCTTGCCTAGAAAACCTGGAGAGCAAGGAATGGGCTGGCTTCCTGCTAATGGATGAGTCAGGAAGGAACTGGCTGCTTTGAAGAATCTGTACTTCCAGAGTTTGTCCTAGCCAAGCATGTGTGGGCATTTTCCTTGGAGTAAAGGTAGACTAGAAAGAGAAGGATGCCAGTGTCGGGGAATATTCCTATCATCTTTGACACTATCCATCAAAGATGACTGCCTGATACAGTGATTAGCCCTGGAATGGAGACTAGTGATATCACCAAATCAAAAAGAACTTGTTGTCAACAACCCAGAGATGCATCCCTTGAACCATGTGGAATAAGTGAGAGGTCTCAGGGATGAGATATCGCCAAAGCAAATAAAAGCCTCTATGTCACTTCTGCTGTGGCAACAAACAGCCACCACGCCTCAGTGGTTTATAGTAAGAAAATGTATGTCTTGTTCCAGGTATATGATGGGTACACAGTACTTTAACCGCAGCTTCGGTCAGCTCTAAGATTTCAGAAGATCTACTATCCATGTGTTCCTTCATTCCAGAATACATATTGGAAGAGAAATATTGAGGGTGTACTGTTCTCACAGCAGACAATGGACCCTTAAGTGGGTGAGCTGTGGCACACATGCTCTGTTTAGCATCCACTGAGAACTTCCACATCTTCCCTTTCCAGTGTTCAAAGTAAACTGTGTGGCCAAGCCCAAAGGCATTGGGTGGAGGTGCCTCTTGGATGGCACCAGGAAGTCATATGCAAGGGTTACAGATGAATAGTACTGTCCCAAGGAAGAGAGATTTATTTTGGAGTTGTTATGGGTTGAATTGTATCTGCCACCTTCAAGAAAAAAAATTTACTGGAATTCTAACTCCTAGTAGCTCAGAATGTGATCTTGTTTGGAAACGGTCATTACAGACATGATCAAATTAAAATGAGGCCGCTGAGTGTTCTAATCCAGTTTGACTGGTGTCCTTATAACAAAGGAAATTGAGACACACACACTAGAATGCCAGGTGAAGATGACGATCTTCACACGCAGAGATTATAACATGTCTACAAGCCAAGGAATGCCAATGACCTGCCAGAAAACCCACCAGAAGCTTGGAGAGGAGCCTAGAACAGATTCTCCCTCTCAGTGTCTGTAAAGAAACCAGTTCTGTACTTTGCTTGACTTCTAACCTCTTGAACTGTGAGACAATAAATTGCTGTGGTGTAAGCTACCCAGTTTGTCGTACTTCATTACAGCAGCCTTAGCAAACTAGTACAGGAATAATCATCTAAAACATCTGCCATGTCCAGAGAGCGTCCAAGCCAGATCAGCTCCACCATCCACGGCAAAGTCTTTCTGCTCCTCTTCCTCGTACGGCTTTGACACTCCAACTCTGGAGTGGTCACTAAAAATAGCATTTTTATTAAAGCTGGGTCTTGAGGAAACCTCTAATTAACATTAGATTCAGTTTGTATTACATGTGGCAATGGGCTATTCTGTTACTCAATTAAGATCATGTTTTGCGACTTAAAGCAACCAGAAGTCTTCATAGTGCTTAATAGGAGTCAGAAATGTCATGGGCTTTGCTAAAGTGTTTTATTCAGAAGTAAAGAAAAAATTAGGGCTCAAAGCAGTTTTAAAGAGACAATGGAAATCCAAAGTAAAGTAGCTATAATTGTATTCAAGAGCTGTGCTTGTTTGAAGAAACACACACTCATTTTACGAATGAAGAAACTTGGAGAATGTAAATGAGTTGCTTAAGGTCACACAACTAATTAGTGGCAGAGCTGGGACGAGGTCCAGATTCTTCCCATTCCCTGTTTAATTTCCACTCCACTCTGCTGACTTATCTTGTCGGCTGCAGAATTATTTTTAGACTATCAGAAGGGCTTTCTTTTTTCAGTGCAGTCACAGTGAAAAACAGTTGAGTAGTTCCTCAAAATGTTAAACACAGGATAACCATATGACCTATAATTCCACTTTTTGTTCTAGTCAAGAAGAATGAAAACATTATACACACACACACACACACACACACACACACACACACACACACATATGGACACACATACACACACATATGGACACACACACACACACGCACACACACACACACACCAGCAGCATTATTCATCATACTCAAAGGTATGGAAACACACACACTGTGACTCACACACACACACATA
>NW_016107562.1:154368-201952 GCF_001604975.1 Cebus imitator
ACACACATACACACACATATGGACACACACACACACACATATGGACACACATACACACACATATGGACACACACACACACACACACACACAAGTTTTTCACAGCAGCATTATTCATCATAGTCAAAGGAGTGGAAACAATCCAAATGTCCATCAAGAGATAAACAAAATGTGGTATACTGCGCAATGAATATTATCGCATTAAAAAGAAATAAAGCGCTGATACTTGAAAACATTATGCTGAGTGAAAATTGAGGTCACTGAAGACCATACATTATCTGATTCCATTTATAAGAAATGTCCAGTATAAACAAACATATAGATACAGAAAGTACATCAGAGATCGCCTATGATGGCGGGCAAAGTGGGTAATGAGTGACTTCTAATAGGCATAGAGCTTCCTCATGGGGAGATTCCACCCTTCTGAACTTACTTATGATGGTTGTGAAACCCTGTGAATATACCCCTAACCACTGGCTTGTATGCTTTAAATGAGTAATTTTATAGTGTGTGAAGTATATCTCAATAAATATGTAAAACAAAAGGAATATATTTTTACCTGAAGCAAAATCTTTGTGTACTTTATTTTTATTTTTATAATGGAGATGAGGTCTTGTTATGTTGCCCAGGCTGGTTTGGAACTCCCAGGCTCAAGGATCCTCCTGCTTCAGCCTCCCCAGTGTTGGGATTACAGACATGGGCCACCAGGCCCCGCTGTACCTGCTGAGGGACTTCGGGCTGCTAGGAGCTTTTGTTTCCAGGACGGGACTTTCCCTGCCTCTGGCCACTTAGGGCTTTGTTTCCAGTTTTCCTGCCTCTGGCTCTTAGGGGCTTTGTTCAGGGGGAGGCTCAGTGACACGGGGTTGGAAAACACTAGCCAATCTGGTAAAGGATTCAAAGACCAATTAATCCAGAGAAAGGCTGGGAAAGCGCCTCTCACTGAACAGAACAAGCATGGGGAGCGGACAGCTCAGGGGACAGCCCCCGGCCGCCCAGGCCCACAGCGGCACGCCCGTGTCCTTCCACAGCATGGAAGCTGTGATTTCATTTTCCCCATAAGCTGCACGACGGCACACCCTTGGGGTCCATGAGCTTTATCTGAGCTAACAGTCACCAGGACACCGAGGCCCCCTTCCCCATTATTCCGGGTCGGTGAGGCCAAGACCCTGCAGCTAACCCAGTTACAACAGTACTTTAATCAAGCCAAAAGAAACGCTGGAATTTTTTCACTATTTAAATCTTCCCACAATTTGTTCTCTTTTGCTCTGCAAGTTGGGCAAGACCTTAGAACATGCTCAGCAAAAAGTCTGCCATCTGGTTCAAAGATCTGTCAGACTACAAGCACCGAAAAGGAAGCTTATCCGTTTACGTAAAAAAAGTTGCATTTTTAGTTTTCTACAGTGAACCTAGTAGTTTCACTGCTCTAACAAATTTTAGTGGACCTGAATTTGTATCTCACCCTCTTTACCAGCTCAGCAACTCATATATTCATGTCTTGTCACTTAGTTCTGAACAGCCTTACTCCCAGCAGACATCATCCAGGAGTTAAGACTTAAGATACAGTACTTTACCACTGGAAGATGATGACCTTTAGGTACCCCAAAGAATGTGGAATGGTAGTTCTCTCTACTCCTTCAAAACACTGTAACAATCACATGAGGACACTACATCATCTTAAGAAGTGTAACTTTCAAACTGCCACATCCATTTATTAACCAGGTATGAAGATCCGCTCCTCTCTTTATAATTTGTTGTATCTCTAACAGCAAAATCTTGTGAGTATAAATCATAATATACATGTTTAGAAAATAGGCATCAGAAAATTCAATAATTGGTGATAATTGAACTTTTTAATGAGATCTTAACAACTTCTACTTATTTATTTTTTAGTTTCTCTACCTTTTATCTAAGGCCACATTTTTCTCTGAACTCTTTTATTTTTTCCTTCTATTTTCTCTCCTAAAACCATGAAAATCAGAGCTTCCTAATAGTGGAATGTTTGAGAGCTCTTTCTCACTCCCCTGACCCCTTTCTCTTATATATGATCTCTTAAGCTCTCTCTTTACACGTGAAGATCTAAGAGCCGAAAAACAGGAAAACAATAGATGAAAAAAGAAAAAAGCACAATGAAAGTAAGAAAAAATATGAATTTTTCACATGGTATGATATGATAAAAATAATATAACGTGATTAAAATGTTAAAAATATGATTTCATGTGGATATCTTTTGAGAAGGACATAGAAAGCTGAGGCGTCGTGGATTGGGGACTGCAACACGAGCTTCTGCTTCTGACAGCTGCAGCTAAGTTCTAACCGTGTCACATGCTGAATATTTTACCTGAAAAACTCACGTAACTTCTTAAAGCTTGTTTCCTCATGTAAAATTTTGATAAATGCTTACTAGGGTTATGTTTGTATATATTTGTATGTTTGTATGACAGTGGCTTAAGGCAGTGTCATTTTGGTTCCCCAAATTTATAACTAGAATTCACAGCTAAAAACAAAAGGAATTAAGTAATGCATTCTATGTCTAGTGAATTATTAGCCTTGGACACAGCTCCTACTCCACAGGAGTGACTTAGATGTATCATTTGGGCAGAAGCAATGCAACACTCACCCCCAACACACACACACACACACACACACTCGCGTGTGATAATTTCCAATATTTGAATTCCTGAGTCAGTTGATGTGGTCGTTCAAGTGCCTGGAGCTGTCAAACATGAAACATGTATCCAAAAACTTAAGGCAGAGCAGAAAGAGAGAGAGGGCCAGGTGGGCACTGCGTATTCCCTCCTGGGCCACGGTGAAAATTGGTTCCCATACAAGTCCAGTGCACACCACAGAAATGCCTGAGAATTAATCGGATCACCACAGCATTCTCTAAAATAAGCATACATGCACCCTGCTCCCTAAAGGAACACCTTCCCGCATTTCTATTTGTTTTAAGTCTACCTAGGAGCTCTCAAGTAGTGTTTTAAAGCCGTTCTCACAGTGTTTATAATTTTTACGTCTACGTATTTTCTCTTTTGTGTTGTTCAGGAAATCATGCTTTCATTCTTAATATGCCTTCTATCTTGATACAGTTTGCATGCATGAAAACTACTAATTCTGAGGTTAATTTCATATTCTGTTACTTTTAAAGATGGTATATTGTTATAGAAGTCTCTTGGTAGATTATCTCTATGTTAAATAGTTTCCTCTTGATGCTGTAACAAATTGCCATAAAATTATGCTGCACCACAAATGTATGCTATTATAGTTCTGATGGTAAAGGGTCTGAAATCAGTTTTACCAGACTTAGGTCGAGGTGTGGACAGGACTGGCTCCCTCTGGAGGCTTACCTATTTTAGCTTCTACAGGCCTCACTTGTCCTCTGACTCACTTCTCCCTTTGTCCATCTTCAGGCCAGCAGGGCAGCATCTTCAAATTTCTATCTGTCCTTCTGCTTCCTGATCATGTCACCTTCTATCTCATGAACTCCTCAGTGTCCCTCTGATAAGGACCTCATGATTACAGTAAACAAATCCAGATTATCTAAGATTGTCTTCCCATCCCAAGAGCCTTAATTCAATCACATCTGCAAAGTCCTTTTGCCAGGCAAAGTCCCGTATTCAGACATTTCGATGACCAGGCTGCAGACCTAAATGGGGGGTGATAATTTAGTCCCCCACACTGTGATCTCCCAGGTATCTTCTCTGCAAGTAGAAACAGTTTTTCCTCTTCCTCTAAATTATATTCATGCATCTAGTTTCTTAGGCTTGTTCAACTGTACTGGCTAAATCTGACAGTAAAATATTAAATAACTGTAGTGATACTGGGCATCCTTTTTGATCCTGATATTAAAAAACTGCCTCTGGTATATTTACATTAAGTTGTATACTGGGATCGGGGCAGATGGCAAGAAGAAAGATATATTCTAATTTAGGGAATAATATATAAAATCTGTTTTATTCCGGCTTTGGTGAAAAAGTGTTAATTATATGTACTATCATCATCTACAAAATGGCCATATAATTTATACCACTGCATTTATTATATGATAGATTATATAACAATAGATTTTGTACTACTAACATATTTTTAGGTTCCTGGAGTCAATGTCACTTAAGCATATTTTTAAAAATATTTTTGAATTTTATGTGTTAATGTTTAGCATTTCTGCAAAATACACATTGAAATTGGTCACTAAGTGTATGTCTGTGTGTGTGTTTATCAATTTTAAAAACTTTAGAGGGTTTTCTTTATTTTCTATATTCTAGAGCAATAGAAAAGTACTAGCATTTTATGCTTTTTAAAGATTTGGCAAATTTTTCTTATGAAACTTGACTAGTAGTTTTAGGAGTGGCTCTGAAAAGTTTCTGTATTTGTCCCATGCTAATTAGTCAATTCAGTGATCTTTAATGTAATCAAGTGAATTCTATTTCTGTATGCCGTTTTCTAGAAAATATTTATTTCACCTAGGGTATTTAGTTTCTTATATTTTCATGCAGTTGTTCAAAATAGATTCTTAATTTATATTAAATAAGTGACTGAACTCAGAATTACTAAAAATAAAACAAAATGCTATGTGTCTTCTGATGCTTTTTAAAAGCATTTAATCAAAGCTATCCATGAAAATAATGTCCAACAATATATGACATTTTACAAGAAAAGTAAAATGGGTTTTACTTTTCTGGGTTCCTCAAAAATGTCAATATATCAATGAAAAACACTTATAATTATACACCAAACATATGTAGAAAGAACCACTGCTCTTTAATAAAGGAAATGAAATGAACATGACTGACCACCAAATACAATGCATGAATGCTCATTTGGTTTTAGAACCCGAAACAAACAAAGCAGTAAGAGCAAACTTCTGTAAAGAACATTTGAAATGCAATCAGGTAAACTGAATATATTCAATCAAAGTGAAATTTCTGGTATATAATCATAGTAATGTAGTAACATTTGTTTTCTTAGGAAATACACGCTGAACTTTTTAGAAGGTAAAGAGTTGTGGTAAATATTAATTACATTAAAAATTTGTATAGATTCACATATGCAAGAATAACAACATATGCAATATTCTAATCCACTGGTGAATTTCAGAGAAATGTATATGAGTTTTATGTACTTTTATTTCTTCTGTTGCTTTAAAATTTTTCAAATAAAAAGTTGGAAAAAAACATTTCCCTCATAACAGGATTCAAAAGAAACCCTCTTTTGATGATATTTGGCCTTTGCCATTTCTTATTTTGCATAGCTTCACATTCTTCCTTTCTTCCTAATTTGGTTAAGTACTACTTTATTCTTTCTCTTTTTTCTTCTGAAAACTCAGCTTTTACTTTTTTTTTTTTGACGGAGGCTAAGGCATCTCTGTTTCCTTTCTCATTAATGTTTTTCGTTGTTATTAACTGCTTCCTTCTTGTTTACTTTGGCCAACATTACTCTTCCTAATTTTTGAATTTTAAACTTTAATAAAATTTTTTATATACATAAGTTTTGTGGCTATACAATTTTCTTTAATCACTGCTGTAGCTGATTATCATGGACTTTCGTATTTTTACTTGACCTCTAAAAAATCTGCACTGTGAATTTATATTTCTTCTTTTATCCATGATCTGGTATCACCAAGCTGGCTGGATTCAAACTCAAGTACATGGTTTGCCTAGATTGGGTGTTTGTGGAAAAAGAACATGTGTCCCTTCTGGACACACACTGGCAAAACTTGGACTGGGACTTGGGCTGAACTTCAGCCCCTGTCGAGCTCAGGCACTTTGAACAGAGTACAAACTACAAAATCACCTATGGTGGACTTGATCTAACTTCAAGTTACATTCCTAGTAATCTCTCTTGGTGGCTTCCTCAACTGCATACAAGATAGACTTTCGGTGAGTGTGTAGATAATCAGGAAGGGTGAAGGAAACAGAAAGGAGGAAGACAGAATGTGAATTCCTGGGGCCAAAATGGCTGAGAAGTCAGGGTGTTCACATAGAAAAAGCATGTTCCTAAGGAGATAAATACTGGATTCAGTCAGCAGTGACTGGAAAATGATGAAAATTACCTGGAGAGTTGAATAATCGAATTTTTTAAAGTGAAAATATATTTACCTGGAATTCAGAAAATAGTCTTGAAAATTGTGTAGCTATGTCTCTACGCTTTTTGAGCTCCTTTGAAAAGCAACTTTTTTCTGAAATAGCAATATTTCAAGGTATATCACATAGTAAAGGTGTAATAAGTATGCATTGATGTGTTGCTATATTAGCATACTGCAATTAATGCTACCTTAATTATTCAACTAGTTTCAAATTCATTTTCACGTCTCAATCCCATATCATCACCAATCAGTGACTTATTTCTATTGTGTATTATTTTTATTTTATTTAGAGATAGGTGTCTCGCTATGTTGCCCAGAGCGGCATGCAGTGGCTGTTCACACATGTGATCATGCCACTGTGCAGCCTTGAACTCGTGGGCTCAAGGGATCTTTCCTGCTTATCCTCCCTACTAGCTGGGTTACAGGCACACACCACTGTGCCTGGCCTAATCTTTTAGTTGTTACAATATTGTATAGCATGTTTTGATTTTGTAATAGTACAAGTCACTCCAATGTTACTTAGATTCAAAAAATTTTCTTGTATTTTTAGATGTATTTATCCTTCTAGTAAAATTTATAATCAGTTTGTTGAATTAAAAAAACAACTTTCTTTTTTTTTTTTTTTTTTTGGAGACGGAGTTTCACTCATGTTACCCAGGCTGGAGTGCAATGGCGCGATCTCGGCTCACCACAACCTCCGCCTCCTGGGTTCAGGCAATTCTCCTGCCTCAGCCTCCTGAGTAGCTGGTATTACAGGCTTGCGCCACCATGCCCAGCTAATGTTTTGTATTTTTAGTAGAGACGGGGTTTCACCATGTTGACCAGGATGGTCTCGATCTCTTGACCTCGTGATCCACCCGCCTCGGCCTCCCAAAGTGCTGGGATTACAGGCGTGAGCCACCACGCCCGGCCTAAAAAAAAAACTTTCTAAGATATTGAGGATTTAGTTAGATATACAGATTACTGTGGAGGGAAATTTACATCTAAACATTGTTTTTCCCTCTAATAAATCAGTACTTACATTTACTTCATTTTTGTTACCGTATCTTTGTAAAATTTAAGGGTTTTTGAAGTAAACGTTTTTACATTTCTTTTTCGAAGTTATATTTGATGCACACCATGTAATTGTATTCAAAAGCGTGAAAGCTCTATGCACAGGCACAGCCTCACAGTTGGCCCAACACTCACGGCGCCCCGTGCAGATTTCTAGCACTCTTTTTTTCCTGCTGCTACTACCCTAGAAATTCGTTTGCTTTTTTTTATTTTTTATTTTTTTCTGCCCAGTAAGATCACTGATCTCTGGGGCTTCATCTCCCTGCAGGTCTGAGTAGAAATCCAAGGTGGGTCAGGCATAGTGGCTCACACCTGTGATCCCAGCCCTTTGGGAGGCTGAGGAGGGTCGATCACCTGAGGTCTGGAGTTCAAGACCAGCCTGGCCAACATGAAGAAACTCCGTCTCTACTAAAAATGCAAAAATTAGGCGGGTGTGGAGGTGGGCACCTGTAGTCCCAGCTACTCGGGAGGCTGAGGCAGGAGAATTGTTTGAACCCGGGAGGCGGAGGTTGTGGTGAGCCGAGATCACACTACTGCACTCCAGCCTGGGCAACAGAGTGAGACTCCGTCTCAAAAAAAAAAGTAAAATAAAAAAACAATCCAGGGTGAGTTTGCAGTAGGTGACTATGGAGGTCTCCTTGCCTGCTGCCTGCTACCGATTACTTCATGCATTTTGTTTCATTTCATCCTGTTTACTATAGGAGAGTAATTTCAATATGCATCGATCGGTTGTGGCCTGAAATGGAAACCCCCTTATTTTTACTAGATTTTTATTATGTGTTTTAAGAACCAAATAAGATTATATGTACCATGGTAATAAGTTATAAATTGTAATCACAAAATGAAAACTTGCTTACCTACTATCCCATTTATAAAGGAGAATTAATGCTTTAAACTACCTGTGGAATACTTGTATATTCTTTTTCTGCCTGTTCCACCCCCCACATACGGTCTCCTAAATCACACCCCTCCACTTCCTAAATATCATTGTGCTTCTCCCCCAGCCTCTTGTCTCCTAGTATCTCTCTTCCTTCTTCTGTTTTTAACTGTTGATTTTCTCTACCATTATTTTATTTCTTTTTCTGCTCCTGTCATCATTATTTCTTACTTAATTAGCCATAGACTCACATACATATTTCATGTGCTTACTTTACCTATAAGAAAATTCAGGACTGGGAGTGGTGACTCACACCTATATGATCCCAGAAATTTACGAGGCTGAGGCGGGCAGATCATTTGAGATCAGGAGTTGGAGACCAGCCTGGCCAACGTGGTGAGACCCTGTCTCTACTAAAAATACAAAAATTAGCCGGGTGTGGTGGCCCATGCCTGTAATTACAGCTACTTGGAAGGCTGAGGTAGGAGAATCACTTGAACCTGAGACACAGAGTCTGCAGTGAGCTGAGATCACGCCACTGCACTCCAGCCTGGACGACAGAGTGAGACTCCATCTCTTAAAAAAAAATTCAAGTAAGTAAATCATCCATGAAATGTACTTAATTTTCAAAAATCTAGAAATAATGCAGAAAGTCTGACATTGCAATTTGTTTACTTTTACTCAAAACTTGTAATTGATGATTGTGAAACTGAAATCAACCCAATAGTCCCATAGACAGTTTTTTTTTTTTTTTTTATAAACATAGAAGTTGACCTTTCTAGTCTTAAAGCTTGAAACTTACATTTGTTTCATCTGAGTTATTTCCTCAGAAAATGGCCTCCGTGCCTTTGAAAAAGAGTATCAAGTATCAAAGAATGAAACTCACGAGATCGTTACATCCTGGCAATAAGCAGCCAGGCCACGCATTTATCATGGTTGCTTCCTTACCGCTCCTGAGCCTCTGTTTTCCCATACACAGTTACCTTTCTTCCATGCTGTATAACCCCTTCGCCCTTGTTGGTCAGGGAGATAGATTTGAGACAGATCTATCTCCTCATCTGCAGTACCTGATTGAAGCCTTCTTCCTTGGCAATGCTCATCCCAATCATTGGCTTCTGTGTGGTGAGCAGCAGGACCCAGGCTGAACGTTCAGTGTTTGGGTAACATAATGTCATCTACTCTCCGTTATGTCTGAATATTTGTGTCCTCTTATACTATGTTGAAATTTTAGCCTCCAAGGTGATGGTATTAGGAGGTGTAGCCTTTGGGAAGTCATCAGGTCATAAAGGCTTGGAACGAGATTAACTTCCTTACAAAAGATACCACGGAGAAACTCTTGCCCCTTCTGCTATGTAAGGGCACAGGGAGAAACTGTCAGTCTGCACCCCAGAGCCCGCACGAGACCCAGTCACATTCGCAAGCTGATCTCAGTCAGCCAGCCTCCGCAACTGTGCAAATACATTCTTATTGTTTATAAATCACCCGGCCCATGGCAAGTTGTTACAAAAGCCCTAAAGAAATAAGGCACTAACTCAAGTTGAGCATTAATAGGTCATACCGTTTATCCATAAACTGCAAAAGAATAAATTATTTTAAGAAATAATATAAGAAATTTATGACTTCTTGTTTTGAATAATACTTGATTTCTTACACAATTTTTTTTTAAAGAGAGAGGAAGAAACTGTAACCTATACCTGTCAAAAACTTTTCAAGTAAGAAGATTTTAGAGTTGTACTTCTTTATTATACATTTATGCTCAGGTATTTTGAGCTCTCTACTAAATCTGTTAAGTAATATTAGATTATGGAATATTCAAATATACACAGTCTATGTTATGCTCCTTGTTCAGAACTCCTCCATACAGGGAACTGGCCTCGCTCATGTTCAGGTTTAACAATACCTTTCTAGATTGGTTTAAAGAAATTACACCTTATTTTTTAGCTGAAAGACCTTTGACATAATGGAGTTTTATCTTCTTTCACTCTTTATAAATCTTTTAAAAAAATAAACCTTAGAGAACTCCATAGCATATTATTTTGAGAGTAATAAGCCTATTTTGTTTGATCAAAAGATAGGAAGTATTCTTCCAACACAATTGCTCATGTTGCTTGAATGGATTTAAGCCAATTTTTGTCTATTTTATTTTGTCTTCTTCAAGTAACCTGACAATCCAGCTTTAGAATTTATTCCTCAATTTCAAAACACAGACAATCTATGTCAAGAATTTTAAAATGGGATTTTCATTCATTTGCCACTTAAGTCTTCTGTCTCCCCAAAACTAATGTTGTGGCTTACATCATAAAACATTTTGTTCTTTTTCTTTAACCCTCTTCTCATAGCCATTCATACCTGATTATAGTCCATTTACTTGGATCTGTTTTCTATATGCTTGTGTTGTTTACTTTCTTGCTTTTGAGTTATTGTACTTTCAGATTCAGGAAAGAAAACTGAGATACGCTGAGAGAACTGTGTGTTTTATTATCAGTGGTTCTAGGAAGAAGCCATTTCCCAGCTCATCTTCTACTGATTAACTGGAACTGCTTTTTGTTACTCATGCCACTGTTTCATAATTGATACACCGAAAGTAGTATCTACTGAGTCATACACTTTAGATGTTTTCCTAGAGGCTACTTTCTGGTGTGGCGGGTAAAGAGAATGTGAAGGGCCTAGATACTAAAAATGGAATTAGACAGAAAAGTACTACAGAAGAGTTAAAAAAAATGTGTTTGGGGATTATTTTTATATTTCAGTCAAGATACCAACAGGAAGAAATAGTACACTGAACATGAATAATTGAAGAAAGCATAAAAACGGGAATATTTCCAAATTTGCATGAATGTTTTTAAAAAAAAAACACAAAAAGCGGTTAGCATCCTTAGGTCTGAAGGGACTAGAAGGAGACCATCTCTTGGTTTGCCAGAACTCCAGGGCAAAGTACCACATACTACGTAGCCTAAACAAGATAGATTTATTTTTTCATGGGTCTGGGGGCTAGAAGTCTGAGATCAAAATGTTGGCAGAGTTGTTTCCTTTGAGGGCCGTGA
The DNA here is from genome assembly GCF_001604975.1 of Cebus imitator. NCBI lineage: Eukaryota > Metazoa > Chordata > Mammalia > Primates > Cebidae > Cebus > Cebus imitator. The sequence continues at coordinate 165,423 of NW_016107562.1, forward strand.
AGGAAGGCTCTGTTCTGAATTTTGCTCCTGGGTCTGTAGATGGCTATCTTCTTCCGGGGCTTTGTACAAGTACCAGACCCAGAAAGAGCCATAGCTACAGGAGAGACACTCAAGTGTGGAAATAATGCCAGACGCTGTCAAAGTCCACCCCACTGAGGAAAAACGAAGGAAACAGATACCTCAGCTTTTGGTGAGTTCTGTTCTCTGACATTCTCTCGGTGTCCACAAAGCCTAACCATAAACACAGCTTAGAAATCCTGTTAAACTCTATCCTTAGAAGCTGGCCTTCCAAAGTACAGAGCAAGGAGGACAACAGCAGACCTGGGGTGGCCTAACAGAATGTCTAGCACACCCTACCTAAAGAGAGGAACTCACAGGTCCGCGTAAAGGGAAGAAGTGGAGGAACTCACAGGTCCGCGTAAAGGGAAGGAGTGAAAAAGAGTTTTATAAGTGAAACTTACGGGATACCTTTCAACTTACAAATGTCCTCTCAAAACCAGATTCTGAAATGCCTGCCTAAAGATGAAAGGAGTGTGGCATGAAAATCACAGCAATCGTGAGCCACAATTACCCATGAGAGTCTTCCCATCTCTCGTTAATGTTGAGCTAGGAGAAAATGTTGTCATCTACCATTTTGAGTGACCTTGTTCTGAATGAAGTCTTCTTTAGGCACAAAAATGTGCTATCTGTTTGACATGATTGAAAAAAACATCTATGGTGTCTTCCAATCCCCTTCAAAAGATTTCACTTCCTAAAATCCTAATATTGGAGAATTATGAGTTATATGACAAGATTATGCATATCTATTGTAATCACGACATTATATTTAAAAGAAAAATTCTAGGCAAGTTACATTGAACAGTTTACTTGAGCAAAGAATGGGTATTGACTGGACAACTTTCAGAGCCAGAAGAGACTCAGAGAGATCCCCAGCAGCAGGAGCAGCGAGGCTTTGTAGACTGAAGACAGAAGCAAAGTAGAGAAATCACCAGACTGGCTACAGCTCGTCATGTGCCTTATTTGGACTCCATGTAATTAGTCATTTGCTTATGTAAGCATGGTGTAATCAGCTGGCTGCCTGTTACTGGCTGAAGCCTGGCTGCTTGTAACCAGCTGAGATCTGGCTATTTATTACAAAAATACACAAAATATACACTCTGAAGTCACATTGTTGTTTGTTATGAAGGAAATCAAAGTATGGAAAGAGTCTCAAGTTTACGGCTCTCTTTTTTTTTTAACAAGGGCAACTGAAATTTAGGGAGATGGTATGCAATATCTCAACAACACAAATAACAATTGTTGAGCAGGATGAGAACTCAAGACTTCTTGTTCCTAGTCCAATTAGTTATGTTATGTTTTGCTTTAAATTTGTTTTTTCTTTCTTTTTTATTCACTGCCGATTTTACTACCCAAAGACCAGTGTCATTAAAAATTGCCTTGACAAGTTAGGTTCTCTTGACTACAGTCTCATGGAGCATTCTATACATCTCTTTCAGTTACACAACAAGAGTTTTTATTGTTTTCAGAGCTATATTGCACAGGCTGTCTTAGATGAAGACTGTGTCTTCCTTATTCATTACAGCACAGGACTTTAATAGGTAATTCCTCAGTATCAGTAGTACACCTGAGTTACCTCCAATGTTGAAGTTTCAAAAAGAAAAAAAAGATCAGTAAGAATGAAATAAAAGAAAGAAGACCTTTTAAATATTTTGTATAACTAAATCCAGAATAAGAAGTCATATAAAAACTCTACATGTAGAATAGGTCTCACGAGCTTAGTTCCCCTGAATGATAATACTTCAACAGCACTTTGATAGATGTGTGAACATCTCTCTGCCCCCAATTGTAGGTATTAAATCGTGATAGTAGGGTCTTCCCCTTCATAACTGTATTTGGAATTGTGGCCACAGGGTAATGAATTATACAATCTATGTAATAACTTATGCGTTACAGAATGCTCTTTAATAAAGCCTTTTGTAACTTCTTAAGCAAATCACTTTAAACAAATGAGGAATTTTCAATAGGTTAATTTACTTGGATATGTTAAATCTCAAAGACAGGCCCAGGTTAGGACCCTGCTTTCAGTTTACCTCCAAGCTTATAAGTCTAATTTCCATAAAAACAATCGCTACGTTTCAGCTGGTATGAGAGATCCAATTTTCCACAATGTTTTTATTGTCATAGTTGGGAACTGTACAGTCTACTTGATTTCAATTATTAGAATCATTTTGACTATTATTCTGCCCACAAGGACTCTGGCAAATGCTTTCTGTGTACACACAGGTTTGATTTCAGCTAGCAGATGTTCATTGTAAAGGAAGTGCTTCTGATGTGCTTTATTCCCTAACACTTAAAACTGTTTGCCAACCAAGAAAGCTGTTTTCCATAGTCTTTGGTGTAATTTTTTAAAATTTTCAATTGTTTCCTCGCCATTTTATACATCTATTTAGTTCTCTCAATATGTTTCTTCAGTAAAAAATAGCAGATTTCAGTTACCTGTAATAAAAATGTTTTACTTGACCCAAGCCTGGGTAATAAAATAGACGAAAACTTCTAAAATAGATTTGATTACCCTGGGGCAAGCCCTTTCTCAGGAGCACTTCACCTGCAAGTGGTCCTGCCCCTTTCTGAGGGAGAGCTGGGCCCACTGCTACTAAAACAGTGTTTGTATTTTAAACCTTTAACTCTTACCCTCTGGGATATATTAACATTTCTATAATCATAGTTTTTGATGGAAAGTCTCCATCTCAAAGGAACATTCTGGAAACACCCACCCATCAGGCTGAAAAATACGAGTATCAGTAGGAAACAATTTATACTCTGCTTCCTCCCCCATGGTACATATATACTCAAGCTCTGCTCTCATCAGTGCCTTCGCTGGAAGGAAGTTTGTGCCTTCGCACAACATTATTGGAATGGAATAGAGCTGGATTCCCTAACAGGGTTGAGGTAAAAAGACATGTCCCCAGATAATGCAGTTAGAATATGAAAAATATCTTCCACCTAAACAATCAGACAAGTAGTTGTCAAGGTTTATGGTTCTATGACTGGATTTGCTCAGATAGATTATCAGCTTTTATGAACTGACCAGAAATCTTAATTATGAGATATGATATTTTTCTTCTGAGAAAATTTCTCCCAAGTTTCTAACCATTCCTACAAAAGAACTTTTGCAATTTAAATATTGAGCGGTTGAGACCATGTTGTTTTTAGGTTTCTCAAATTACTTATTTAGTAAATCATATATCTATAAATAAAGATTAAGAAGTCTTCTATTGATTTCCTACATTTATTTAGTCTTCAAATTGTATATATTTATAATCAAATTCATCAAAAATTATAATAGCAAAGAGTGAAAAGTTTCTCCCACCCTTATCTGCCACTGTTACTTCTTATGTATCCTTCCAGAGTCCTTTTATGGAATATCAAGAAAATACAAATGAAAGTTATTTTTTAATCTTATTTAAACAATGCATTCCCACTATTTCTGTACACAAAGCTGTTACTATTTTTGATATATATGTACATCTGAAGGATTAATATATTTGATTGTTTTATATTTCTGTCATAGATATGATACATATGCATCCTTGTTAATGAGTATCATGCTCTCTTCCACTTGTTTGCTAATTCAACCATTGCTACATGAATAAACTTGAATGTGTCACTTCACAGACATGCAAACATAGATTTAATATAAATTCTTGGTCCAAGAATATATAAACTTCTAAGTATTTTCAGAAAGTGTCCAATTGTCCTCCACATAGGTTTGCAATGTACATCCCACGTACGCTCTATGAAAGTGCCTCTTTCCTGACAATCCACCAACACAGGGGCTGTGAAATACCTTTTGGGTTTGCACCAATCTGATAGGTGTGATACGATTGTTGATAATAGCGGTTTTTGTGTTGTTAATGCTGACAATATATAGCAGAATAACAACTTTCTACTGAGGAGGCTGGAAACAGGAACTTGAACAGTACATTCTTCATTATGGATTTCACATATATATTTATAAGAAATATTTTAATAGCTTGTGAGAAAAAAAAGATGAGAACCTTTTCTGAGTACAGAACATCAGGCATTAAGCTAATTGCTTTACAGATATGATCTAATTTAGTTCTTACAACAAACTTATGTAATAGTTACTGTTATTTACATTTACAGATAAGTAAAAGAAAGATTGAGACGGGTCAAGTAATCCTCCTTAGATCACACAGATCTTGAATAGCGTAGTCTGATTTCTCCCTAAATTGGTTTGATTGCAAAGTACATTCATTGCCTCAGAATATCATTCTAAGAAGTGGTGAAGGGTACTGTTTCTAAACTATAGAATATGTTTTGTTATATTACTAGCATTTGGAAATGCATATTTTATTTGACAGTATTTATAAATCATGTATTTCCCTCTCAGAATAACTTTCAGTGCAGAAATGCTTCCATATGCTGGAAGTTTGTTGTGGGCTTTTGACGAGAGAGAGAGAATGTCCTTCTGTGGCTTGCCTGCTTATAATCACTGAGCTACAGCCCGTATAAATTTAGAAATGGCATTCCCATAGCGTTAACTCCAAATGACATTTCGTTCCTGTTGACCTCCTGTGACAAAGTTATGCATACAATGCAATACTGTCACAAAATAAATGCATTTTTAAAACTTTATTATTATTTATATAGGTAAGAGAAATTTGCAAATTAAATAAATAACATTTCAGTTTCCAAATTCGGATACATTTAAATTCTAACCTTTAGATGATAAACAAGTTACTTTGTTTTCTTGTGACTATAAGTCAACTTTTTTTACTTAGCTACGTGACCTTTGAAAATAGTAAGTAAATTACCTAGAATCTATTTTTTTTTCATTTATAACATGATGTATCAGTATGCCAGTCAAGGGATGTTTTGAAAATTCAGTGACTAATACATGTAAACTACTTAACTCAGTGAATTTTTTCAGCAAGTGGTAATTATGATTAGCAGTAGCAATAATATCACGTTAACTTCCTATAACAAAAGTGCTCTGAATTGACAATAGGAGACTGAGGTTTGCATCAATTATGGCTCTGCTTGCCCCTTACCAATATTAACTGGGATAAGCCAATTTAATTGGAACATGAATGCCTCATGCATAAAATAATTCAGTTTGCCAAGAAGATGTCTAACATCTTAAGTGCAATTAAAAGCAGTTTACAGATTTCTTCTAACTCCCAAGAATTTATGCAGGATTTATACTCTTCTCTACCTGAGTCTTTTGTGTAAGGGAGAGCCATACATTCCATGTCTCGTTTATTTAACATTAAGTGGCTTGCTACTTCCAGTGTCCATTTACTTTCAGAAGCAGTATGAGAAAGTTAGATCTACAGACTACGAATATCTAGATCAAAAGACAGGAAGAAGACACTCATGAGCAAGAAAGACCTGATTTCGCAGTCTATCTCTTCAGGAATCTGAAGTCTATCTACTTCAATAAACACAAATGCCTTCTGGATGAAAACATATCGTCCTCACAAGATATTTTTCTGTATGTATTGTCAGAGTTGAATTGCTGGATACAATGAACAATTTTACATAAAAATTTACCCTGAGAGTTTATAAATGCTGTAGAAGAAATTCCAGGTATGAACATGTTATTTTAAGTATATTGTGCAATACTCAGAAATCCCTAATTTACTCACATTTGCAAATTAGGTTTTAAAAAATATATTTTAATAAAAGAGAAACAGTCCTCAAAAAGTTTCTACTATTTCTTTTTTCATGGCTCTGTTTTTGCTATATTCTGAAGAACTACTTAGAGTAAAAGAACATCAACTTACCAACACATTTTGACAAAAGGATGCTCCTAGAAATCATGATAATGATACTGTGTCACTCATCTGAATTTTGTAAAATAAACATTAAACACAGGTTGACTCAGACAAAAACATAAGTGCTTGTGAAGTATACTACATACAGAGAACTAAGCTAGATTCTGTAATGAACACAAAATTGTAGGGTGTTGTCTATAGTTTGGAGCACTGTCTAGTCCAGTCACAGCACATAAATACTTAGAAAAACCTAAAACAAACGTATGTGACAGCTGCTATGTAGAAATGAAAATCAGAATCGTATGGAAAGCAAATTCCTTGTGACTATCAGGTAAGTATTTTTGGAAAAAATAAGGATTAACTCCTTCTGGTAGAATATATAGGAATTTTTTCAAGCAGAGAGAATACAGATGTCATTAAATCATTTAAAACTGTGATGACTTCATTTTCTCAGGTTTCGTTGTTTACTTCAGTTGTTCAATTTTTTTATGCCCCCCCATACCTTCTGTATTCTATCTTCTTCAATAAATGTATTAATGAATGTTTTTTTTTTGTATTGTTTTAAAATTTTTCATTAAAATCATAAGCAGAATAAAATTTCTAATTGCCTGTTTTTGGAAATGTTCCTAATACAATAAGAGAACTGTTAGAAATAAAAGAAAGAAACTGCAATTGTTTGCATTTAGTAGGCTTGCCTCACAAGAAAATCAGAAGAAACAAAAAAATTCATCGATAAATCAATTAATAGAATGAAGCTCATTGGATTAATAAAATATACTATTTTATGAAAATAAAAGCAATAATTAATTGATGAAATGTGATTAAAAATGTCATTCATACGAAAACCAAAATCTTAAAAAAACAAAGATATCGTCTTAAGAAACATGCACGCATGCACACGCGCACAAACGCTCAAAGATCTATCCTACCTCAATGAATTTAATCCAAATGTTCTTCTACAGAAAACTTTTACTTTCTCTGAACTATGTAGCATTTTACTTTATTTAGTTAGTTGGGTTTTGTTATTTAACTCTCTTAAATGACACGCATTTATTATTTCATGTTCTCTGTAATCTGGAAGTCTGGGCACAAATCTGATGGTTGCCTCTGCTTCAGGTTTTTCACAGTATGCAATCGAGTTTGGCCAGGGCCAGGGTCACATCTGAAGGCTTGACAGGGAAAGTATCTGCAGCTGCTCTTTGAGGGCTGTTGGAGTGAGGCCATCCTCAATGCCTGCTATGTCAAAATCTCCAACATGACTCGTTGCTTTATTGAAGTGTGCAAGCTCACATAAGCAGAATCATGCAGTATTTGTCCTTTTATGACTGGCTTATTTTAATTAGGATAATGTTATCTAGGGTCATCCATGTTGTTCCAAATGGGAGAATTTCTTTATTAAGTCTGAATAATATTCCATTGTAGATATACATGTATCTATAAATGTGTGTATATCTATAAATACACAAATATAGATATGTGTATACATATATATGTATATGTATATACATATCTAGTCAAAGATTTATCTCACTCAATGAATTTAATCCAAATGTTCTTAATCTATATATCTATATATGTGTATTTATAGATATACACACATATACATATACACAGATAGATATGTGTGTACATGTACATGTATCTATATATGTATCTATATAGATATATATAGTACATTTTCTTTATCCACTCATCTGTCAATTGACACAAATTGTAACAATATCTTGGCTACTGTGAATAACGCTACAATAAAAATTAGAGTGCAGGTATCTCTTTGAAGTAGTAAAAAATTGTTTTAATTTTTTGAGGAAGCTCCATTCTGTTTTCAAGCTGCAACATCATTTTACATCCTCACCAACAATGCACGTAAGTTGCAATTACTCCACATCTTTTTGATATTTATCTTTTGATTATTGTTATAATAATCTTTTTAAGAGATGACAGGTGATCTCTTCTTAAAGCTTTAATTTTCATTCCTGTGGTGATTAGTGATGTTACGCATTTTTTCAGACACGTGGTGGACACTTATATGTCTTCTTTGGAGAAATATCTGTGAAATCCTTTGCCCATTTAAAATCATGTTATTTGTTTGTTTGTTTGTTTTTTCTTGCTACTGAGTTGCAGGACTTCCTATAGCAAATTAAAGTTCACACAATGTCATTTATTCTTTAACTATATGATGTTCACTTTTTATGTCTCATGCTCCAGTCATATCTCTCTAAATTTTAAGCTTTTTCAGGGCTTTGTATATATTTATATAATTCAGCAAAATTTATGTGTCTAGGCATTTAACAACATGAGTAATTGACATATTTTCATTTTTACCCTTCAGAGACCAAGTTATGATTGAGTAGAATAATAGAGTGGATAGAATGCCGCAAGAGAAGCAAAAACACATTTTTATAGAGTTTTCTGTTACCTACTACACATGTGGGTTAGTAAAATAATTTAAAATTATTCATATTTTGTTATACTAAGGTGGCAGCAATAGCACCAAATATGCCTACCTCACAAATACTGTGAAAATCACACAAAATGTGTATGCAAGGGGTTCAAAATTTGCCAAGAAAAAAAAATTTTAATTAGCAATTGGAAAGGGAGAATAATAATAAGAATATGAAGAGTGAAAGGAAGAAGAATGAGAAGAAAAAGAAAGTAGAGGAGGAGGAGAAGAAAGCCATGGGGGAAAGCAGGGAAAAGAAAGAAGGCAGAAGAAGAATGCAGAGGAAAAAAAGGAAGCCAAGAAAAGGGAGAAAATGAAATCATTTTCTCATGAAGTTACAACATTATATTATTAAAAACAAAAACAGTAGTTCATATTTTTAAGTCATTCAAGTTGCCAAATCATCAGAAAGCAAATCGTGGAATTAATATGTCTCCCTCTATTTTTAAGAAGTTAGCAGACTGCACAATACATTTCCTCACTGTATTACTTTAATAAGCTAAGATGCCTGAGCTTTGGCTTTGAAAGAAAAACTCATTGTACTAGGCAGAATTTTAAAGATGTCCCCTCCAAATTCCCATCTTTTGTTTATTCCATTAAACAAGAATTTGCAAAAGGGACTTTATAGATAAAATTAAGGTTATAGATGTATTCATCTATTTGACATTGCTATAAAGGAATATTTGAGAGTGGATAATTTATTAAGTAAGTGGTTTATCTGGCTCATACTTCTGCAGGCTCTATGGAAAGCATGTCACCAGCATCTCCTTCTGGTGGGTACCCCAGGAAGCTTTCAATCTCGGCCGGAGGGGAAGGGGAGCCATTGTGGCACACAGCTGGAGAGAGCGAGAGAGGGGAGGTGATGGTAGCCTCTGTTTAATAACCGGTTCTGTGAACTAGTGCTAACTCACTCATTATTGGGAGGATGGCACCAAGACATTCATGAAGGATCCAACCCATGACCTGAATACCTTCCACTAGGCCCCATCTCCACCACTGGGGGTTGCATTTCAACATGAGACTTAGAGGGGACAAATATCCAAACAGTATCAATGGAATTCACAATAGGGGGAGTATCTTCAATTATCCAGATAAACCCAATCTAAATACTAAAACTTTAAAGCTAAGAACATTCTCCAGCTGGAGTCAGAACCATGCAATAGAAGAAAACAGAAATGGAGCTGAAGGAGAAGTCAGAAATATTCAAAGTGTGAGAGAAACCAGATACACTGTTACTGGTTTTGAGTTTTAGGGTCTCCTGTGCAAATCCCAGAAAGAGGCCTCTACGATCTCATACAAATCATGAGAAGGAATATAGGCAGTCTGTTGGATCCTGTTTTTAACATCCAGCAAAGAAACTGAGAACTCAGTCTCAGAACTGCAGTAACTCAACTACAGTTAACTTGAATGTGCCCAAAGGTAAATTTCTCCACAGAGCCTCCTGTAAGGAAAGCAGCCCGTGAGACCCATGTTGGACTTCTCATATCTGAACTTCTTATGTTCAGAACTGAGGAATAAATCTGTGTTAAGTCACTACATTTGTGAGAATTTGTCAGGGCAGCCATAGAAAACTAAGCACTCATTAAATCACACTTCTGGACTTCCAATAAAAGAAAATCAATTTCTGACATAAAATCCAACCTTCTAAAATTTCTAAACTAAATGTTCTAAATTGTTTTATTGTAACCTAAATTATCTCTTGGCTCAAAAGAGGTAATGCTTTTGATCCAAAACAATGGCCACATTATTTTTGCTCTCACTTATTTGGGTGTAAACATCATTTTCTTCATGACAGGGAAACATAATTGCCCAATATTGCAATAATTGCACTGAATCAAACATAAATATTTACAAGATATCATGATATTTTATAAAATGTAAACAGAAAATGTAAGGAAGCTCATTGCATCTGCATTTTAGATAGCTAAATGATCTGAAGACCAGACACTTCAAAATAGCTTGGATCAGAAAGGCATGTGGCTATCTCTGCATAACAAACAAAAAAACATGATATAGATAGAGATAAATTATTTCAATGGGAACAACATGCTGCTTGCCATGGGGCTGTTGGATTCATGAGCCAATTGCAAAATGTATTGTGTGTGAAGATGTGGATACTTCTTAGTTATCTACATAAGACCAAGATATTTCTTTTGAGTATTCTATTTCTCTTCTAGTCTGCAAAACATTTTTATTTACACAATTATTTATTAGTTTGAATCCTTGGAAATGAAACAAAAAAATAAAGCAATGTCTCATATATATAGCCTTTGGTGCAGTCTTTCTAAGTACAAAAGTATGCCCAGAAAATAGTGTACTCATTTAGGGTTCAGTAGAGTTAAAGAGACTACTGTTTGTACACATCTGATTAAGCAATTTGATAAAACAATTGTATATTGTAGAATAGTCACAAGGAGTTATTTAAAAATTTGGGGATTCATTTTCTAATTAGGATATTTAACAATTAAAATGCATATTTTATTAATCTAATGATTTGTAGATATTGATACTGAAGAGATACACTGCATGGTTTGAATTATTTCGAATATCCCCTCACCAACACCAGCCAAACACTATATTTCCAAAAAAATTATGCTAAACATAATTCAGCATGAGATTCATATAACAAAATCTTGTCACATGAAAAACATTTTCATTTATTCATACTTAATATTTTATCAAATATTAGCTCCTTTATAGCAGGCATTATTTTTGGTGTAGGGGTTACAGCAAAGAACAAATCAAGTCCATGAAAGGTGAAAATTAAAATAAAATAAAAGTGAGCAAGCAATGTGTAGCCATAGGTGTTACAATTTTAGTTAGAATGCTCAGATAAGAAGGTTCCAGGCCCAGCACGATGGCTCATACCTGTAAACCCAGCGCTGTGGGAGGCTTGAGGTCAGGAGTTCAAGACCAGCCTGAACAAGATGGTGAAACCCTATCTCTACTAAAAATACAAAAATTAGCCAGGCATGGTGGCATGCGCCTGTGGTCCCAGCCACTCAGGAGGCTGAGGTGGGAGGATCACTTGAACCCAGGAGGTTGAGGCTGTTTATGCCACTGCACTCCAGCCTGGAAAAATGAGCAAGGCCCTGTCAAAAAAAAAAAAAAAAAGTATCAGGAAAGAGAGTGATCAACTGAGTCACATATTTTTGTGCGTAGTTGTAGAGTATGCATGGAACTTCAGACGTGGCAATGACTGAAGTCCTGATTTAAAGGAATGCAAAAAGAAGTGGAGAAGGGACACAGAGCAAAAGAGCTAACGAGGACGTCAAAGAAAACAATCAGTGAAGGTAAATCACGGTTGCGCGTGCAGGAAAGGGACAGGAGCTTGCTGGGAAGTGGCTGGTAGCAAGGACTGGGGAAAACTATGAACGAAGGGGAGTCTCTACAAACCTTACACTAAGCAACTGATGGGAAGTCAAGGGACTGTCCAAAGATGTAAGGATTTCAGTTTCCGGAAAGCACACTGGTAGTTGAGAGGCCAGGGAAAGGTGTGGAATCAGGTCAGTTTGCAGCATGGAGAGAACCACATGGGATAAAAGTCCAGGTGATGAACAATACCCAGGGAAACAGGGACATTTTGCGATGACTGAAGTAAGCAGGATTGATTATTCAGTGTTATAATCCCAGACTCATCCTGGTTTCAGTGGGTCATGAGTTCCAGTTCCTACCTGGACTGGAAGTGATTTGGTTGGGACTGCTAGTAAGTAAAGACAGATGAGCATTAGGGCCTCTCAGAGAGTATGGCGGGCCATGGAAAAAGTGATGCTGAAGTGCTGCAGGCCTTTGATGTGGCTTTTCGGAGAGCAGATATAACATAGTGTGTCTTTTTCTCTCTGTTCAACAAATTTCTACATATTTTGTGAATTTTCCACGTGCTGGATTCTGTGTTGGGTGCTGGCAATATAAAGATGAGAGAAACCAATTACTTTCTTTCATTTTAGAGTTTTTAATTTATATTTGACATGGCTCAGATAGATTTCAGGACCTAGATATGTTACAATCCTTCAATGATAATTGTCTCTTAAAAATGCTACAATATCGACTTTATTCTCACTTTAAATTAATCTTGGAAAATACAATCCTAAAATAACATCTGACAATTTTCAATCTGTGTATATCAGATCTTAATTTAAAAAGTATTTGGCAGTCATTTAGTTTCCCACAAAAAAACTGTATATATTTAACATAAAGTGAATATCTTAAAGTCTGTGAGATATTAAGTTTCGTGCTTATGATTTTTCTTAACACTGTGTTTCTTAATCTGCTATAAAATCTCTGCAAATCAGAAATTCTGTTGGATAAAAAAGGATAAAATCCTCATTAAAGCTTTTGATTTATAAAAAAAAAGACACTTATTTGACTTTCCTATAGTTCCCATGAGAAAGCTAATTCAACAGTTTAAATATTCTCTCCAGGTATACAATCCTTAATAAATTGATTCAAGAGATTTATTTCCTATTTGACATAACACCCTGAGACAAGATTGCTTAATTGTCTTTATGATTACAATTTTCAAAAAGCATTCCAAAATATTAATATTATGCCTTGTTTCTTTGTAAAAATAACAAAATGCTTCTGACTATTGAGATTTTACATCAGGCCTGAAAGGGTATTTGGAGTTGAATGAGGACTGATATTTAAAATCTTTAATTATAGGAATTAGGTCCACAACAATACATAAAACAGGATTATAATGATTTATTTCTAAATAATTAAAAGTTACTTTGCTCTACAGAGCTTGAACACTTTCTACTGTGTATCTAATACCTCATTGTTATTGAGAAGTAAAACACTTAAAAAATAATCAAAGAGTAAGTTCATTCATAATTTTGAATTAATCACAAATTTTTTATAAACAAAAAAGCTGTTTTATCACTTAATATTTTTTTCTCTCTTAGATAGCAAAGAACTGGAGTATTCCACATGTCAGACTTACATGGGAATGATTCAGGACACATTTGTAGAAAATTGGATGTGATCCAGACCACAATGACCTCAATTGAAATTGAAAAATTCACAGGAGACTGATTACAGAAGAGGGAAGTTAAAGATATGGAAATTACACTTGATAGACACAACCCAATTTTAGCTAAGAATAAGGAGAGCACTAAAAGCTATAGAAAGGAAAACTGATGGCCTGGAAAACAAGTGAGGTGCATGCAGCATCCAGGGCTTTTTTCTGGAAAGGCAGATTTTTTTTATTGTATGGAAAAAGATATTAGTATTGCCCTAATTTAATTACTCACTGAACAGCAATGCTGCATTCTACTGCAAAATGTAGAACTTTTAAGTATCTGAAAATGACTCTACCAATTAAAATTCAGGTGAATAAGACTGAGGAACTTCTCTTTTGGAAAACTACATTGTTGAATACTAATGAGAGAAGAACACGAAATAATTTACATTCACAAGTCCACAAGTTAGCACTATTTGCAAATCTTTGATGTTATATTTTCTCAAATATTTGTGATTTGAAAGGGAGCTCCTTTGAGACTGTTAACTTTTTGAAGCCCATAAGAAAATATTATCTAATTTCTTAACATCCTCTTTCCAAAAATCACTGGTAATTATTTATGTCTCAAGTAATGACTCTTCCAACTTCTACACTTAACCTTTAAATGCATAAGTGCTTAAGAGCTTAGAACCTCACCAAGAGCTTTTCTGCATTTTTTTCTCTCTCCCAAGGTGACCTCATTCTGTCTCATGGATTTTAAACCTCCCTATGCCTGTCATCTGAAGACATTCAGTTACTGTCTCTATCTTTAACCTTTCTGCTGAGTGCCAAGACTCACACACACAATAGTATACAACAGCTTACTACTCAGAGTCTTCACATGGAAGTCAAATAGATGTCTCTAGTTGACACTGCCAAACAGAATTAAATAGTTTTCTACTTACAAACTTGCTAGCTCCTAAAATGTACTCCTTTCAGCAAATGGCACTGTGATTTAACACCTAGGATGAAAGCTAGAAGTCACCCTAGATACTTCTCTTTCTCTTACACCCTATAACCTGCTCATTAATATGTCATGGCAGCTGAATCTCCAAAAACCTGTGTATAAAATTAAAATTCCCACCGTCTTTTCCTTGTCCAATCCTCCTTTTAGCCCAGTGTGGCTCACTGATCTTTAAATAGACATATAATAACTGTGTCAGGCACAAGAGATTAAAGCATCTGCCTAAAGACCTAAAAGCTGAGCCTTTATTCCATTCACCACATCCTCCGCATAAACATAGAAGCCAGCAGGGGAACTACAAGAACTCACAATTTTAGTATCTAGCATAATGTCTTCTAATAAAGTTGTGACCATGACGCTATAGAAACACTCAAGATTTTTAAAGACAGGGTAAGAGTTTCCAATTTAAGACATGCTAAAAAACATTTGGTGAAGAGAAAATAGCATTAAAAAAAAAGCTAAGAGATAGGAAATAGCACTTTTGCTGGCATTAAATTGGGCTTGAAACAGCCACGATGCATTTAGTCATGTAAAATATATTTATCGGGTACCTTCTGTATTAAGGAGCCCTGTTCTAGGCACTAGGGAGTTAAATAAAATAAAATAATAAAATAAATAAATCTACTCTCACAGAGCTTAGATTCTAGAGGAAGAAGAAATACATTAATCAATTAGACAGATACATTCAAACATGGATAAATGCTAGGAGAAAAGCAGAATGAGGTAAACAAAATAAGTGGCTTGAAGCTAGGAGGGCTCTCAGTGAAACTGATGATCAGCTGGGAACCAGGAGAGAAGGGAGGCTGCCATCTGCAAATCTGAGATAATCTGAGACAAGAGCACTGTTGGGAAAAGAGAGCGGGATGTTTTAAAGGAATAAAAATGACTTCTTTCAGGTTATTATGATATTAAGAAAAATATTTTGACATAATGTTAAACTTATTGTTCATATGTTCGATGAACAGTATGGTCTCGGCTACATAAATTAATTAAAATTTCATATGCAAATTAGAAAAATAAACTGAAAGTTTATTAAAGCGTGATCTTTAAAATACAAATATATAATGAAAGCACCTACTCTACATGAGCTTTTACAATAACCTTTCCATCTATATCCATGTCTAAACCACATCCATAGTAGTGAGGTATTTCAGGGGAATGATTGTGCTGGAAGTCAGAATGCAGACAGTAGAGATTTATATAAGATGTAAGAAAATGCAAACATCAAGGAGACTAATGAAACTTAGTTAGAATTTAACAAACTATAACAAATAGCTAGCTATCCCATGATTTTGGCAACACTGTAATTGTGAGAACTTTTAAGGGGTGTGGTGCATTTTATGATTCACAGTTTTGCTCCTAGGGAACTCATTAATTCTTTTGCAAATTAATTTTGTTAATAATGGAGATAAGGGGATATCATTTAAAAGAGACTTCCTTTTATGTATCATAAAACCTATTTCTAAAACTGACAGATACTTTATCAAAATTTAATGCTAAGAGCAGTAGGACTTAATTTGATATGCTCATACTCAATATGCAGAAGTAACAGTTAAAAATTTTTAGCAAGTAAAACTGAAGGATACACAACATGGTTAAGACAATAGTCAATAAAACTGATTTTTTCTGACTATTTGAAAATATGATAACCAAGATAAATCCATTATTCTTCTGGTTCCAGTAATATTTCTAATTTTAAAATGAGTACCAATAGGCTTTACAAATTTTGAAAGCCTACACATTATAAGCAGAATAAAAGGGAAAAGGTAAATTTATTAATATGTACCTCCATTAGAAGCTGCACAAAGATGTAACAAAATCCAATGTAAATCCTTAACAAAATTGGTTTTCAGTTAATGGTCGTGTAAAATAGGTCCCATCTAAGTAAAAATCAATGTGCTGAATTGGTCTCTCCCAGTTAGCTAAAACTGTAAAAGTCAAGTATTTCCTTCAGTTGCAATACTTCTGCTTAAATTTAGTGGAAGAAAACTTTATAAGGGGAAAAATATAATCAGTTGAGGAAAAAAAAAACAAACTCAGGCTATAAAATATAGTAAGCAGTAAACATTAGTGAATATAAATTTAGTAAATATTAGCATACATTGGCATATAGAAAGATTCAGAAATAGATACGTGATTTATCGACAAATATTGACTGTTTGAATAAGTGATTGAATAATAATTTCTTTTTTAAAAAAGCAATGAAGTCATGATTAGCCAAGAGAAGACTCATAACTGGCCGCCACATCACTTTTAAAATTTTTCTTCGATGTTTTCTTTCTCTTTTATGATTAGTATCTCCAAAAGGCAAACACAACTGAAATTTAAATCTTTCCATGTTATTGCTTATTAGCACTTTTTGTGCTGGATGAGTAGGAGGTGATTCATAAGCTTATGATTAAAGGGAGTTTCTACACTGTCGCCACTCTAAATCATTATTAGTTATGCCTCCCTTTCATTAATATGAGAGTGAATAATTATTAGAAGCTTTTAATAAGTGCATCTTTTCAGTAAATACACTTCTGAAAATCCTTAACAATAGATAATTCATATTTACCCTTGTTTCTAGGGAAGCATTATCCCTGATTTCATTTTTCTCCTTAGTAATTCCATCCAACTCTAACCATGTCTTAATACTATCTAGACAGCAGAATATAAACTATATTATCTATACAGCAGTCACTCTATAGATAAGCCAGTCTAAGTCATTAGGATTGAATTAAAAGGGCTGCCATGACCTTGATAAAATCTTGCACAGTTTAACCTTGTATTCATGTAACACTGGAAATCCAAGATGAAGTAACCTGAATGCCTGTCCTTATCCCACATCTGAGTCACTGATGTTGTCTAGTCACAACCTATATTTTCCAGATACATTTTTTTCCAAAACAAATCACATATATTAAGCAAATGCAAGTTGTCCCGATTCTTAATATATGCTGCAAATATCGTCCTGCTTGCCTTCTCGATGGCGTTAATCAGCTAAAATTATTTTTTGTTTTTGTTTTGTTTTAGGGTACAGTCTCACTCTATCACCAAGGCTGGAGTGCAGTGGCATGATCTTGGCTCACCGCAACCTCCACCTCCCGGGTTCAAGCAACCCTTGAGCCTCAGCCTCCCCAGTAGTTGGGATCACAGAAACGTGTCAATTGGCTCAGCTAATTTTTTTTTTTTTTTAATTTTCAGTAGAGAGGGGTTTCGTCAAGTTGCCCAGGCTGGTCTGGAGCTCCTGGCCTCAGGTGATCTGCTCATCTTGGACTCCAAAAGTGTTGGGATTACAGGCGTGAGTTACCACACCTGGCCATTCAACCGAAATTCAGTCAAGGTGTTGAAGCTGTAATATTTTCCATATTGAGGACTCCTTCTTATTGCCTATGATACAGTCGTGCCCTCCCTAATTTAAGACTATTCCCCTTTATTCATACCCTCTTTTCCTTATTTTCACCACAAATTCCTAAAATTAGACTCCGCTTGATGAATACATTTCTTTGTTATCAACAAAGTTTGTTTAAAAGCACAACTTTATGTATGGGATTAATTTCTATAAAAATTCCATGATAAAAATGGGACACATTTAATGCTTGAGATGGTTGTGAAGTTTTTACACCCACATTAACAAGTAACTACATAACAAGGTCAAACTAGAATATCGCCCCAGAATTCTGTGTATAGCTTTCTACAATTTATTTGACGCTCTCAGATTGGTGGTTACTCTAAGCCTGTATTTCCTCTCAAACATAAATCCTAAAATATTTTAAATATAAGAAATGGAAGAAAAATTTAAAGACATCTTGTTTCAGTCTATTCATTCACTGGCAAACTTTTACATTGAGTAATTCATACCAGCTGCCCCCATTTCTCACAGGCCCTGTTTCCTAATGCTCTGTAATTCAACTCTCAATAATCTATTCTAATGGCTGCTATGAAGGCTCCATGGATCTCCCACTTTCTAAAAGTAAAAGCTTTTCTTCAGTCATTCATCCTGCCCTCTGTGCAACATTTACCACATTTAGCTTTTTTGAAAATTTCTCTTCCTTTGTCTTTCATGGGACGAGGCCACGACAATATATTAACCTTCCTCCTGTATCATCAGTCACCTCCCGTCTTTCTTCACTTGCACCTTACCCTCCTTAAATATGAATGTGCTACAAGTCTGTTTTCATTCATGTCTTGGTCTTCATCTCTTCTTCAGGGATCACTACAAATTTTGCAGCTTCGCCTTTATCTTGTTCATATGACCTATCACTGCAAACATACACATATCCACATTTATACATACATGTACACATATTTTTGTGGACATGCCACTTATATTTGTTGTGTATATGAAGATGTGTATGTACTTATATGGTTAAGGAGAATCACAGAGATTGATACAACACTGATGTGTCTTTTGAGCTCAATCTTCCAACCACCTACTATATAAACTTACTCAATGCTCTGTCATTCCAAACACTTGCATTTAACATGAAGTCCATCTCTGCCATCTTTAGTTACATTTAGCTCATCCTTCTGTATAATACAGCCTATTATTTTATAACAGTATTCTTTTCTTCACCACATTCTAAGTTTTTATAAAGCTCTGCTACTTATATTTACATCTTCTAACACTGACCAGAATCATGTTAGTGAGCATTTTAACTTCTTCCCAGGCCTAGCTAAAATAGGATATTCAGGGTACTCTGAAAACAATTTAATTATAGGACAATAAAATAAAAATTAAGTAGGTGTATTAGTCCATTTTCACACTGCTGATAAAGACATACCTGAGACTGGGAAGAAAAGGAGGTTTAATGGGGTTTACAGGCCAGACATGGCAGCTCACACCTGTAATCCCAGCACTTTGGGAGGCCGAGGCAGGCAGATCACTTGAGGTCAGGAGGTCAACACAAGCCTGGCCAACATGGTGAAATCCCATCTCTACTAAAGGTATAAAAATCAGCCAGGTGTGGTGGCACATGCCTGTAATCCCAGCTACTTAGGAGGCTGAGGCATGATAATTACTTGAACCCAGACTGCACTCCAGTCTGGGTAACAGAGTGAGACTCTGTTTCAAAAAAAACAAAACAAAAATAAAAACAAATAAATAATTGGACTCACAGATCCACATGGCTGGGGAGGTCTCTGAATCACGGTGGGAGGTGAAAAGCACTTCTTATGTGGCGGTGGCAAGAGAAAATGAGGACAATGCAAAGGGGAAATCCCCTGATAAAACCATCAAATCTCATGAGACTTATTCACTACCATGAGAACAATCTGGGGGAAACTAACTCAAATTCTCTCCCACCAGTTCCCTCCCACATCATGTGGGAATTATTCGAGATGAGCTTTGGGTGGGGACACAGCCAAACCAAATCAGTTCACCCCTGGCCACTCCACATCTCATGCCCTCACATTTCAAAACCAGTCATTCCTTCTCAACAGTCCTCCAAAGTCTAACACATTTCAGCATTAACCCGAAGGTCCACAGTCCAAAGTCTCAAGTCCCTTCCCCCATGAGCCTGTAAAATCAAACACAATCTAGTTACTTCCTAGATAAAGTACAGGTACTGGGTAAATGCGTCCATTTCAAACAGGAGAAATTGGCCAAAACAAAGGGGTTAAAGGAGCCCATGAAAGTCCAAAATCCAGTGGAGCAGTCAAATTTTAAAGCTCGAAAATGATCTCCTTTGACTCCGGGTCTCATATCCAGGCCACAGATCAGGAGGTGGTTCCCATGGTCTTGGGCAGCTCCACCCTTGTGGCTTTGTAGGGTACAGACTTTCTCCCAGCTGCTTTCAAGGGCTGGCACTGAGTGTCTGTGGCTTTTCTAGGCCAATGGGGCAAGCTATCAGTGTATCTCCCATTCTGGTGTCTGGAGGATGGTGGCCCTCTTCTCACAACTCCACTAGGTAGAGCCCCAGTAGGGACTCTGTGTGGGGGCTCCAATCCTACATTTCCTGTCCACACTGCCCTAGCAGAGGTTCTCCATGAGGGCCCCGACCTGCGGCAAACTTCTGCCTGAGCATCCAGGCATTTCCATACATCTTCTGAAATCTAGGCAGAGGTTACAAATCCCAATTCTGGACTTCTGTGCACTGGCAGGCTCAACACCATGTGGATGCCGCCAAGGCTTGAGGCTTGCACTCTCCAAAGCCATGACCCAGGCTCTACGTTGGCCCCTTTCGGCCGCAACTGCAGCAGCTGGGACACATTGCACCAAGTCCCTAGGCCCAACCCGCAAAACAGTTTTCTCCTGGGACTCCAGGCCTGTGATGGGAGGGGTTGCCTTGAAGACCTCGGAAGTGCCCTGGAGACATTCTCTCCATTGTCTTGGGGATTAACATTTGGCTCCTCATTACTTATGCAAATTTCTGTAGCTGGCTTGAATTTCTCCTCAGAAAATGGGTTTTTCTTTTCTATCACACTGTCAGACTGCAAATTTTCTGAACTTTTATGCTCTGCTTCACCTACAAATCTGAACGCCTTCAACAGCATCCAAGTTACATCTTGAATGCTTGGCTGCTTAGAAATTTCTTCCACTAGATACTCTAAATTATCTCTCTCAAGTTCAAAGTTCCACATATCTCTAGGCCAGGGGCAATATGCTATCAGTCTCTTTGCTAAAACATGTCAAGAGTCACCTTAGCCCCAGTTCCCAAGAAGTTCCTCATCTCCATGTGAGACCACCTCAGCCTGGACCTTATTGTCCATATTGCTGTCAGGCTTATGGTCAAATCCATTCAACAAGTCTCTAGGAAGTTCTGACTTTCCCAGATTTTCCTGTCTTCTTCTTAGCCCTGCAAACTGCTCCAACCTCTGCCTGTTATCCAAAGTTGCTTTCACATTTTTGGGCATCTTTTCAGCAATGGCACACTTTACTTGTACCAATTTACTGTATTAGTCCATTTTCATCCTCCTGATAAAGACATTCCCAAGGCTGGGAAGAAAAAGAGGTTTAACTGGACTGACAGTCTCACAGGGCTGGGGAGGCCTCAGAATCATGCTGGGAGGTGAAAGGCACTGCTTACATGGTGGTAGCAAGAGAAAATGAGGAAGATGCAAAATGGAAATCCCTGACAAAACCATCAGATCTCATGAGACTTACTACCATGAGAACAGTATGGAGGAAACCACCCACATGATTCTAATGATCTCCCAACAGGTCCCTCCCACAGCATGTGGGAATTATGGGAGTACAATCCAAGATGAGATTGAGCTGGGGACATAGCTAAACGGTATCAGTAGTCAAATGAATTTTGATGGTGTCGCTTTTCCTTGCTACTCAAACTCCAGACTTGTGTAAATCCTTCATCTCCTTCATAAGAGCTCTTTCCCCACGAGGTTCTGTCAAATGCTGTCTCAGGCAGCACAGTGTCTGTAACGTGCTCTGCATTACCAAGCTGTGGCCATAAGATCCAGCTCTTTATAATCTATAAAATTTTCTGCAATATCTAAAATATACTTGTGGCTATATGTCTGGGTCAATGAATATTTTGAATTTATCTTTTCAAACATTATAGACTAAATGGAAAAAAAAGGAAACAATAAAGTATTTTAGATGCACAGCAAACTCTTCTCTAAGGTTCTGACTTTTATTTTTTCTTCCTGTGTTAGTCTGTTTTCATACTGCTATAAAGATTTCACCTGAGACTTGTTAATTCATAAACAAGAGAAGTTTAATTGAGTTGCAGTATGGCATGGCTGAGGAGCTCTCGGGAAACTTACAATAATGGCAGAAGGTCAAGAGGAATTAGGCACCTTCTTCACAAGGTGGCAGGAGGGAGAAAAAGAGTGAAAGGGAACTGCCAAACACTTATAAAACCAACGGCTCTAGTGAGAACTCACTCACTATCACATGACAGCAGAGGGGAACCATCCATGTGATCCAATTACCTTTCACCAGGTTCCTCCCTCAACACCTGCAAATTACAATTCAACATGATATTTGAATGGGGACACAGAGTCAAACATATTATTTCTTCATCTCTTTTATTTACAAATAGTCACTGCCTCCTACCTGAAATAAAATTTATATTAATTTCTAGGTTATAATCACATTATCTGTGACTAATATATTTACCTTTTTCATTTAAAAATGGCCCAACTACAGATATATTACAAATGGCTTTTTCCATTTATATTCAAAATTATGTGAAAGTGACAACAAAAACACATTACTCAACTGAAAGCTACTATTGCTTATCTTAGAGAAGATTAAATTCTTAGGTCAGCTGACTTAAACTACTCATACTTTATAGATTTAACAGTACAAAAGCAAAATTATGATAATATGATAACTAGAGACATATGATAAATGTGATAAATTACTCTAACATTTTATTTAGACTACCACGTTTAAAATTGTTGCAACGATTGCTGTATAACAATCACATTTTTAAAAGTAGCAAAATTAAGATATCTACTTTAAAGATGTTCTGAAGTTATAACTTGATAATAAAAGTAAAATCAGTATTGGATGAAAAATTCAATTAGTATGAACTGATCTGCATGAGCAGCTTCAGGGAACTTAACCTCTAGTCTGTTCTTTTAGTTTTTGTATTTGTGTTTCCCCTATATTACTATTATCACTAGAGGAGATACTCAACATTCATTATTATTATTATTAGAGGTCCTTCCCCTCTCTGAATCTCTTTTTATCACGCTTTATTTTTCTTTCTTTCCTCACATATATGTGGGATTGAAGACTGCCTGACTATATAATAATGATGTCAGTGTCAGAAGCAACATGAAGATTCGAGAAGAAAATTTTAAATATACAATTCCTTTCCTTATACATGTTGAACATTTAAAACGTTCAAACGTTAAGCCCATGTCATTTATAAACATGAATCATGTTTGCTTGGGCTCAGCACCAAGTGTCAGTCAACTCCATGTATAAGAAACCACTTTAGCAATTTTAAAGTCGAATGTCAGTAATTATACATCAATAATTATCTGTATATTCACAAAAAATGTTAATTAGACTTGGCAAATTATATGTAAACTTTTATCTAGTTCAGCTACCTGCTTCAAGGTAGCTGAAGCTTGTTTATCCCAAGGGACATTAATTTAAATGTTTTATGGAAGACACAGTCCTCGTCAAATTGAAACTCCGTTAATTTAAATGCATGCACAGTTTATGTGTAAAATAAAAAGTTTACATCTTCCAGTAGTTCGACATATGACTTTAGATTACATGCAGTATTATTACAATATGGGTGAGCATTAAATGTAAAAAAGTAATTATGATTGAATGCAGATTGCATGAAGAGTAAAGGCAAATAATGTGTAGTATACAAACAGATACTAAAAGGAGATGTTTACTTAATCTTATCTAGGCAATACTGCTTGAAATTAAAATTTTAATAAATGTAATTACTTGTGTACAAGTAAATGAATATTAACTCTAGATAAAATTTTTCTTTAAAGGTCTTAAACCATCTCTTTTTTATTCTACTATACAGCTAAGAAAAATACCAATTCATACATTATTGCTATTAAAATAATTATGTGTAGTTAAAAACTTAAGCTATATCTGTAAAATATTACAGAATAATTAAAGGAGAAAGTTATAAATGTTCAAGTGTGCTAAATATCAGATATACTGAAGAAATTTAACAAGTCTTTGCTTACTTACTATTCCATTATAAATGGTAAAAGAAGTTGCTTATAAAACAGTAAGATTCCATTACCATCTACAACGAAGCCATACATTTACATATTTAAAACAGTCTATTTATAAAATCACATGTCAGCAGTTATTCAGCATCAAAAGTAGAAGATATTCCAAGTAAATTGAAGTTGTCATTCTTGTCCCATTTTAGAAATAATGCATAGGTCTCAAAACATAAGAATTGCCTTCAAATAAAAAGACATAATCCTGATGTATGAAAATAAATATTTTGAATGATATAAGGGAGTTTAACAAAACAGAAATTAAATATTCATTATTCAAGAAGATTTCATTGTAGAACATATCACATTTCTTACAGAATTGAAACTACTTATAAAATGGCGACTGTTCCACTGGATATATAAATATGGCTTTATTATTTGGGCCTATTCCATGGTATACTCCTCGATATATGTTAATGTTTAAATTAACCAGCATTATTGCCTTAAGACTTTCTGAAATTCACCTACAACCTCTTCTCATATAGTTTTTTTTTAAATTTCATGTTCTACTCCATTGATATTCATTCAATCTTTACAAATATTTACTAACGTGAGTTCCTGGGTTTTATCTGCACAAAGTCAGAATATCTGGAAAACAATGCTATGGCAAAGCTGCCCAGCTCCCTCGCCCTTCAGGTATCTGAATATCCTGAAACTCGGCATACCATGCAACAAACTAAATACCATCTAAGAATGCAACTGGAAAGTCAGTTGTTTCAGTGTTTCATCAATATGATGCCTTGCTGTAACTGATAATCAGGTTAATCACAAATACATTAATTTGTAATGCTGAAAACAGTTTTACGAATATCATCTTACTCAAAATAAATATTTTATTGATTCTCATTAGTCCTAAATTAACTACATTTGCTTTCAAAAATATGCTTGGATAGCATCTTTTTTTTCAAATATTGTATCAATAGAAATACCAGGTTAAACAAGCACAAAGCCAAGAAAACCAATGATGCCAGATACTGAATTTCTATAGCACTGACCTATGAACACCCCAGCAGGAAAACACTGCTGAGTGGAGATACCATGCAGTGCAAGCATCTTTTTAAAGTAATAAGATATGAGGCAGTGCTTTGTGATATTAGATCTGTATCCTCTATTTATAATAGTAAGAGACACTTGCTTATCACTTATTAGTTTGGCATTCTTCTAAAAGCCCTACAAATATTAACTCCTTTAACACATATAAACCTTACGGTTACTATTTCACAAAGGAGGAAATAGGAACATAAGAATAAGTATTTTGCTCAACCTCACATAACTACTATGATAGTAGTATGTTTTAGGTTGTATGAGTCACAGGTGATATTGTGCTCTTAGTGTTTGATAAGCATTTAATTTGGATTAAGTGGGTTAGTGTTTATAAATGTATCGGACACCTAGCAGGAATTAAGTCTATTTTCTTCATTTCGGTCCTATGACTTCACATTCACCTTCATAACTGGATACAAGTTTCCATGTTGTCTGCAGTCCACCCTTCCATCATGAACCATGGACAACAGCTTTTTCATCAGTGGCTTCAATCCAGGACTCAACTTCAAATCAGTACAACAGTAAGGAGCATTGAATTCTTGCTGATAACTTGACTTCAAGTCAATTTTTTTTACACGAAGAAGAATTGCAAGCAAAGATTTATAATAAGTCACCTTCATCACTTACTAATCAAACCTAGATATGATTTCTTCCTGTACTTTATGAATAGCAGACTTAAATTTAATTTTCATTAAAGAAAAACCAGATCTCTTTCTATGTTTTTAAAATGAAAAATACTAAGGGCATATGTAATAAGTAGAAAATTTGATCACAACCCTAGCATTAGAATTAGATCTCATTTTCAAAAGAATAAGATTTCTGGCTCTCCATGCTGCTTGAAAATTTACAAGGGAGAAATGGAGAATGAAAGATAAGATAAGAAATAGAAGGTACTGATGAATTAGACACCAAGCTTGGTCATCCTTCATGACGTAGAGTGTATCAGAAATAGGTACTTTGCGGGATAATACGTGGTATTTCATGGGGCATTTCCCCCTGTGATTGATAATCAAATCTCCAATAATGTTGACAATTTTTCACTTTTAATAACTGCTGATAGTTTATTTCTATGAAGACAATCTTCTTTATTAAATAAAAGAAAATTTGAGATGGCTATAAAGATTGACAATGTGTCCTCTTAAACATTTAAACACCAATGATTTATCAACCTACTTATTCTCATTGTTTGCCACTGATTTTACAAAGGGAATAAATTACCATTTCCATATTTCTTTTCACTTGACTCTGATCTTCCAGGCTTGGAGGTCCCTTCCAATAGCAAACTGTCTTTCTGGATCTCTCAGCAACTTAGTCCCTAGATAACCACACGTTTTTATTTTTAATTCTTACTTTCAGCAATTCCACAGCACTCAAGTTAATGGCTTGCTAAACCCTTGAATACCATTAAAAGCAAGAGTCTGCACATTTGTCTTTTAACTTTGTGTCTGTTCTACTTTCCATTCTTCTTAAAACAGTTGTTCTTCTATAAAAGCTCAGCAGGGAGCTGTTCCCCACAGGCTCAATCAAGCGTTCACATCCGCTGGTCTCTCTAGCAGCGGATTTAATACACTTATTTGGACAAAATTAGGCCCTGAAACGTGGTGAGTTCTCAATTTATTGAATGGCAAAGCAAAAACCAAACCAACCAAAAGGACTAAACAGATTCTCATATTTCTAATCTTCCAAATGTAACTTACATAAGATAGATCTTGATCAATTTTTAGAAAAGGAAAACTTGGCAACTCCATAAACAAAGAGGAAACTCCAAGAAATCTCCTTCATGTAAAAAATAAATAATGTCTCTGTATTCTTTGAACCTGCCTTTCTTTTGAAACTTAAATTATAAGAAAACAACAAATATTCTACATTAAAATGTTTAATAAGCTTACCTAAATTTCTAATGATATTGTGTAACTAAATGTAATTCAAATTTAAGAAAAATAAGTATTTTCCACATGAAGTACATATCAAACATACTAATATAAGCCAAAATCCTTTTCATAAAACATCAGTATTACCAATATCCATCCAATAATGGATTTAGTGTTACATGGAAATTTTTCAAACTTCCAACTACTTATTTGAAGGAGTGTGTGTAAACCATATCATGTCCAAATACACACACATTTCTCCTCATAGAGTAAGAAAAAAAATTACAGCACACACAGATTAAAATCTACTGTAAAGAAAATGAGTATACTACCACAGAATTTCCATTTCAATTAAAATTACCAGACTAGAGAAGGTGGTACACTATAGTCTATATCATTATTATAAGAATTAGGTTAGTCTCAATGAAGCTGATGACATGTTTTTCATTGGACCAAACATTTAGATGAATTTTTTTTTTTTTTTTTTTAGCATGAACGCAGTCCTCCACTACCACAAAGTATGCAGTCGAGTTCCCCACATTCGGGGAAACCACAGGGTCAGCACGTTTGGGGTGCAATGGATAAGCCTGACCCTGGGAAAACCACCTTTGTGATCACAGTATCTCCCCTGCCAGGTTAAGTATTGAGATGAGTTTTTAAAAGAAGTATCATGTTGTTTTCCCAGATTATCATATCTTCCTTTGAATATTGGATATATAATTAATGAAACCATTCAAGCTAAGAATAAATTGTCAGAAACTTATCTGTCTTTAGTGTTTATATATGTCTCATTTTATTAGATATTTGAGATGATTAATACACAGAAGCCTTTATTTCCACTAGGGGTTTACAGTCTTTTCTAAATGTAAGGCAGACAGGAGTTCTTTCTCAACATGCAAGGGAAGAAAACAATTTTTCTTAAAACTTTCACTTTAAATTCAGGGGGCACGCGTACAGGCTTATTGACTGGCTATACCGTGTGATGCTGAGGTTTGGGTATCAATGATTCTCTCACCTTGGTAATGAGTATAGGACTCAGTAATTACTTTTCAGCTCTTGCCTCCAATCCCCCTCTAGTAGCCCCCAGTTTCTAATGTTGCCACATTCATGTCCTTGAGTACCCAATGTTTAGCTCTCACTTATAAGTTAAAACGTGGTATTTTGTTTTCTGTTTCTGCATTAATTGGCTTAGGCTAATGGCTTCCAGCTGAATCCATGTTGTTGCAAAGGACACGATTTTGTCCTTTTTTATGACTGCATACTATTCCATAGTGTATATGTACTACAATTTCTTAATCCAGTCCACTGCTGATGGGTACCTAGGTACCCTGATTTCACGCCTTTGGTACTTTGACTAGTGATATAATAAATATACGAATGCCTATGTCTTGTGGGTAGAATCATTTGTTTCTTTGGGGTATGTATCCAGTAATGGAATGGCTGAGTCAAATGGTAGTTCAACTCTTAGTTCTTTGAGAAATCTCCAAACTGCTTTCCACAGTAGCTGAGCTAATTTGCATTCCCATCAACAGTATATAAGCATTCTCTTTTCTCCACAGCCTCACCAGCATCTGTTTTTTTTATTTTTATTTATTTTTTTTTACATTTTAATAATGGCCATTCTGACAGGTGTAAGACAGTACCTCATTGTTGTATTGATTTGCATTTCTCTGATGATTAGTGACATCTCATCAGTCTTGAAATAAAATCGCTTAACATAGGAGAAAGCCAAATCAAATCTGTTCTATTTGCTCTATAAATGGGGAAATTACTCTAAAAATGGCAGGAGAGAAGTGGATATGGATCAAGAAATAGAAGGAGCATGTAATAAATTTCAAATGCCATTCATCAAAGGATTTGATTCTAGGGTCATTGGTTTATTAAATTTGTCTCCTATTCCATATTTCTAAATAGAAAGCATGCATGAGATAATACCAAACCCCAAGACTGCATCACAACTCTAAATGAAAATGTCATTTTAGAGTTTGAAACCTTGATGCAATTTTATTTATTAATTCTGATTTTGATTTTTTTACTGCAAATTTATTTCAGCAACACGTTATCATAGCAACATGTTTCACTGTCTAAAAATTAAAATGTGCTCTTTAATGATGGTATATACAATTCATTTAAATCACGAAAAGTAGAATGCATACTGAAGCTCACTTCCAGTGGTTACATGGAATAAGATGGTTTTAAGTGGGTTATCATCATACTATGCATTAGAGAGGAATATATGGACGACACAGTTCTAAGTAGTTATGTCTCCAACTGTCAATCAATGTGACCTAGTAAGGTGCTTCTATCTGTCATAACTAGGAATCTCTAATGGTACAGGTGAAGTGCAGACTAAAATGGCATTTAAATTCTCTGTTCATATTCACTCTAAGGCAGACATTTCCAAAGAGCCAATTGGTATGGTGTAAATAAATTCCATATAAAATGTGCTATATCCATTTAGCTACAGTGCCACACTATATTTTACAAAGTATGACCCTCTCCCAACACATCATCTATGTGAATAAAGGATAATGTGTAAATCTTTTCAAAACTATATTTAACTACTGCAATTAGCGGCAAGAAAGGATTCTGCTTTAAAATAAACCAAAATACAGTGTTTTCCTGATAACTAGGGACAACTGATTCCCTTTCCGGGGTTCATAAAAGGCTGCTGAAAGGAGAGGGAAGGAAGGCAAAGCAGAGGATGACTCGGGTTCTTATTTCACTGTGGCTTATATCACATTTTAAATAAGCTGCATTTAGGGGAGAAAAAAGGTTTCTTTTGCTTGAATGAGAGTTTGAAATCCTCTGCATTATATCACTGCTGCTATTATTCCCTTTGCAAAGGCTTGAATAAAACTGACTAGCTAACTAAAACAAGAATTGAACCTAGAAAGAACTGGGGACAAATAAAAAATTCAAGGGTACACAACAACTCGGAATTTCCTGATTAAAATGGAAATTTAGTCATCATTTCCTTGTTGTGTAACCTCACTCTTACTTCTGCCATAATTCATCTTTTCTCATATCAGTTATAAACATTTAAGGCTGTGCTTGTCTATTGAGAAGTTGCTTGCTTCTGCTTGTCAATAAGAGGGAAATGGTACTCTGTATCTTAGATTTATCTGTTAAAAGTGGACCAAGAGTAGCCTATTTATGTCTTTATATCAAAATTGTAATTCGTTAATATTTTCTAGCTATTATTCTAATAAGAGCCCCCAGCATATTTAATTCTCCAACAGTGCAATCAGATTTTTGTTTAAGTTGGCAGCCATTTCTACTCCAAAATAAAATAACTGCATATCTATTTGCTATCATGAGCCGTGCAGGAAGAAAATGCCACCACAGCACTTTGTGATCTACTGAGTCACAGTGTTTGTACTGTAACCGCATCAATATCATTTACATTACTGCTCTGAAAGTATTTGAAAGTATTCATGCACTTAAAAACATTAGGTTATATAGGCCGGGCATGGTGGCTAATGCCTGTAATTCCAGTACTTTGGGAGGCTGAGGTGTGCAGATCACGAGGTTAGGACTTAGAGACCAGCCTTGCCAACATGGTGAAACCCTGTCTCTACTAAAAATACAAAAATTAACAGACATGGTATAAGGCGCCTGTAATCCCAGCTACTCAGGAGGCTGAAGCAGAAGAATTGCTTGAACCTGGGAGGTGGAGGTTGCAGTGAGCCAAGATTGCACTACCGCACTCCAGCCTGGGTGACAGAGCAAGACTGTCTTGAAAATAAAAAAAAAGTTTATATATTCTAAAATGTCCTGTTAGCTTGTGGTAAATATGACTCAAACCACCAAGGTGTATTTTCACCTGAAGAACTGCTTTAGAAACTGAAAAATAATACCTCATTCCTCCATTATTTGCTTTGGATTTTTGTAGCAAATAGTTTGTGAGAACAAAAAGTATTTTAATTCTGAATAATTTTGAACATCATAATATGGCACCTTAGAACTGAATAAGCAAGTTTAAAGAGGGAAAACTTGAAACAGCCAATTGAGTCAATTCCAGATCACAGAGAATTTTCAGGATTACAGGCATTAGGGTTGCCAGGCTGGCAAAATTCCATCTTGGGTAATGGAATGCAGTCTACCTAAACCCCTATGTGGCTTCATTTAACTACGGTAGATTTCTTTTGATGTCCCAAACTGCTGTGCTGTGATTTTATATATTAGAAAGAGCGACTGTGTTCACTGATGGCAAAAGTAAAAAACTCAGTAAACAACATATCAAAGTGTATCAAATTTGATAGAATCCTTTCAAAGAAAAGAAAGAATTCAGCATACATTAATATTTGAAATAGTTACAGTTATAACTCAAAGGAAATTTTACATTTAATAGTTTCAGATGTCAAAATCACAAAATTATATGGAACAATATTTCTTTTTTTCACCATTCACACTGTCTCCTTTAAAATATGGCATATATTTTCAAGATTAGACATAAAATAAACTTCTGAAAAAATATAATCAAGACAATGTCCAAATAAGTAAAATTAGAAATAAGAAGTAGAATTATAACAAGTAGAAAAGAGGGAATATATACAATTAAGGACAATCCTGCATAATTCCTGTATTTATAAATTAACAACCTGAATTTATTTTAACAATCTAAATTTAAATTAATCCAGTAAAATAGCTTAAAAGTTAAAAATGCAGAAAACTAAATTTAGAAAAGTAATAAAGCTGTAAAAACACATTAAGTCTCCTCATTATGTACAACGCTTTAACACACACACACACACACACACACACACACACACACACACACACACCCCAACCATCAATGACTAGAAGTGGGCAGATTTAATCTATTTAATCAGACTTGAAAAAGTCTGCAAGATTATGAAAAGATATTCCTTAAAACAGTTACTGAAATCACCTTAGGAAGAAAAACAATGTGTACTTCGAAACAATTAAGACATTGTTGCCTTCTATCACTTGTGATCATCAGTCCTTGTGAATCTATGATAGATACTGTTTCTGTAGAAACACTACGCCACAGTGCATTCTCTGCCTAAGCATGATACGTCATAGAGAATAAATCATCAGTTCATTTCATTTTAAAATAAAATTTGATTAGGAAAACTTGATAAAATATAGTATGTACTTAGCCAAAATTAAATGGACTTATAAAAATATCTCTCCAAGTTCAAACAGAATTGTAAATTGTTAAGTATTCAAAACTAAGAATAAAGTTTACATAAGTATCAAAATAACAGAGTCGAAGTAGAAAGGGGGCTTCCATGTCATTTTTTAATCGCTATTTTTATATAACACATGATAGTTAATTAAAAATTTAATTCTAAAAGGAAAAGCATCTCTTGGCATGACAGATACAAGTGCATGTTTTAAGTAGGTACGTTTGCCAGCTTTTATATTTACTTGGAAGTTTTGCTGCTTTGTCTGTAAAATGATTGGAATAAAATTAAATTTCAGCTATGAGCTCCATTCCATGTCTTTACTCAAGTATAGATCCAGGTGCCTCCATTATTAGGTTCAATATGTTAAATGAGTATTAAAAGAATAGATTTAAGACAAACAAAAATGTGGAAATTTAGAGCAGAAGCAAATACAACCTGGGGACAGAAAAGCACACACAATAAATATAGAAAATCCTTTCACTGCTCTGCTTCAATGAAGCCTAAAATGCTAAGAAATGAAAACTGAATTTTTTAAATATAAAGTTTCATTGATATTCTGAACTGCTAAAGTTTGTTAATTAAATATTAATTTTATTTTAAGAACGTACGTTGATAAAAAAAAGTTGTTAAAACTTTTACAGGTATTCTACCTCGCTGATTTCTACAGAATTAATAACAGCCTATGCTGGAAAAGTTTTTAAATTAATGCACACTTCTCTGTAGTAGCTAGTTTCATTATTAGCTAGTTTGGACAGGTTATCTCCTTCAGCTCTTATAAAAAATGAAGAGTATGGCTTTGGTGTCAAATGCCCTGTCCAGTTATCAAACTTCCATGATTCTGTGAGCTTTAACGAATTAAATATTTGGCATCTCATACATGCAT
This sequence comes from Cebus imitator, assembly GCF_001604975.1. Classification (NCBI taxonomy): domain Eukaryota; kingdom Metazoa; phylum Chordata; class Mammalia; order Primates; family Cebidae; genus Cebus; species Cebus imitator. The sequence continues at coordinate 198,241 of NW_016107562.1, forward strand.
CTATTGACCAATTTTGTAATGCTGTTGAAAACTTTCTAATAAATGAGAAGCTAGTTCTAACAAGAAGAATAAACTGTTATTTTGAATCAAAAATTAAACAAGTATTTTACTTACCTAAAATTAGAAGAATAAGACAAACTGAAAGATAAATGTGATTTTAAACAGCTACTCTTTGTAATTTGGAGCATCTTATAAAGTTAGTTTATGCTAAAAATAGCCACTGTCGTTTCACTAATTCAATTTCTTTGAGTTTTCTTTTAGTGCTACTGAATAAATATTGTACTCATCATGCTTCTTTCCTGCTGTAACTAGTGATGCTACATCAGCAATGGTTAAAGTATTTCAAAAGGGAAATGAAAGAAGCATGTATGTTCATTTTAGCCTTACGTGTGAACAAGCAACTTCTAGTGGTAAACAGAAAAGACAAATGCAGATATATAACAGAGATTAAATGAATAAATGTACCAAAACACATATGCAACAAGATGTTTTCAGATACTATCAGGAAAATCTATCCAAGAAATGGTTCAATATAACAAGTAAATTCATAAAAAATACATCCTTGATCTCAGTAAGACTTGAATGAAAATGTGTGAACATATCATCATACATCTAGTCCCTTCCTTAGAAAAGAAAATTCAAGGTCCATGACAATCTGAAGGTCAGTAGTGGCATTTTTATAATAACAATTTGCACTAAACTTTTATTTACATATAAAAATTGCACATATTTATGGAGAGACTAATATTTTAAAACATGCATACAGTGCATAATAATTTAATCAGGGTAACTGTTAAAACAATTATCTCAAACATTCATCATTTATTTGTGTTGACAGCGTTCCAAATCTTTTCTCACTATTGTGAAATATACAATAAATTATTGTTAACTATAGTTGCCCTGTTGTGCTATTCAACACTAGCACTTATTCTTTTTAATCTATCTGCTTAAACAAAATTCTCACAATTCCTTTTTCATGCCCCTATGCTTCCCAGCCTCTGGTAGCTAATCATTCTACTCTCTACTTCTTCACCTCCAGGATATCAACTGTTTCAGATTTCATACGAATGACAACAGGCAATATTTGTCTTTTTGTGCCTGGCTTATTTCACTTAATATAATGTCATCCAGTTCCCTTAATGTTGCCTCAAGTGACCATATTTTATTCTTTTTGTGGCTGAATTATATACATTTTTTATGTACATAAAGAAAATACATAATACATCTCATTTTCTTTATCTGCTGATGGACACTTAAGTTGAATCTATTTCTTGGGCATTGTGAAAATGCTGCATAAACACAGTAGTCTTCATATGTCATCCATAAATTGCCTTTTTTTTTTTTCTTTTGGCTATATTCTTGGTGGTAGGACTGTTGGGTAATATGGAAGATTTAGTTTTAGTTTTTTGAAGAATCTCATGCTATTTTCCATAGCGGCTGTACTAATTTACATTCCCACCAACAGTGTGCCAGCATTCTCCTTTCTCCACGTCCTTACTAGCATCTGTAATTACTGACTTTTTGATAATATCCATTTTAACTGGGTTGAGATGATATTTCATTGTCATTTTGATTTGCATTCACCTTATGATTAGTGATAATGAGCATTTTTTAACCTCTTATTAGCCCTGTGATTGTCTTCTTTTGAAAAATGTCTATTCTATTCAAATCATTTATCCATTTTCCAATAAATTATTTTTTCCATTGAATTGAGTATCTTACATATTCTAGTTATTAATCTTTGGTTTGATGAATTGTTTGGAAATATTTTCTCCCATTGCAGAGGTTGTCTGTCTTCACTTTGTTCATTATTTCCTTTGTTGTGCAGAAGGTTTTAACTTGACATAATTTCATTTGTCTTTTGCTTTTTTGCATTGTTTTTGCTTCTGTTGGTTTTGTTTTGTGATCTCAGCCAAAAAACCTTTACCCAGACCAATGTGTTGAGGCATTTTCAAAGTTTCAGGTATTACATTTATGTTTTTAATCCATTTTGAGTTAATCTTTGTATGCGATAAGAGATGGGGTATAGTTTCATTCTTCTGCATCTGGACATTTGGTTTTCTGATATCATTTATTGAAGATGCTCTCCTTTCATCATTATGGAAGATGCTTTCCTTTCCCTGTGGTATGTTCTTGGTACCTTGTTGAAAATCAGTTGGCAGTGTATGTTCAGATTTATTTCTGGGTTCCCTGTTCATTCCATTGTCCTATGTGTCTATTTTTATGCTGGTGTCATGCTGTTCTGATTACGACAGTTTGTAGCAGATTTTGAAGTCAGGTAGTGTGATGATTCCTACTTTGTTCTTTTTGTTCAAGCCTGCTTGGGCTATTCGGGTTCTTTTGTGGTTTTATATGACTTTTAAGATATTTTTTTCTATTTCTATGAAGAATGGCATTGGCATTTTGATAGAGAGTATATTGAATGGGTAGATCACTTTGGGTAATATAGGCACTTTAACAATGACAATTCTCCAATCCAGGAACACGGATATCTTTCCATTTCTGTGTGTGTTGTTTTCAATTTTTATCAGTGTGTTTACAGTTTTTACTAGAGATCTTTTACTTCTTTAAGGTTATTACTATTTTTAACTTCAGTAATAACCTTAAAGAAGTAAAAGATCTGGATTGCTTCTTTTTTTCAGATTTTTTGCTTTCAGAGTATAGAAATCACACTGATTTTTCATGTTTATTTTGTATCCTGCAAGTTTACTAACTTCATTTATCAGTTTTAACAGTTCTTTCATGGAGTTCTCAGGTTTTTTAAATATAAGATGATATCACCTGCAGACGAGGATAATATGATTTCTTTTATTCCTATTGGATGCCGTTTATTTCTCTCACCTAAACTGTGTGATAAGAAATTCCAGTACTATGCTGAATAAAGTGGTGCAAGTAGGCATTGTTGTTTTTTCCCAGAACTTAAAGTCTTTCCATTTTTTCCCCATCCAGTATGGTATTAACTGTGGGTAAGCCACATATGGCCTTTATTGTTTTCAGGTATGTTTCTACTATTAATGGTTTTTTGAGAGTTTTTATCATAAAGGGATGTTGAATTTTACAAAAATGCTTGTTCTCAGCATCTACTGAAATTATCATATAATTTTTGTTATTGATTCTATTAATTTGATATATCACATATCAAATTAATGTATGTTGAACCACTTTCATCCCTGGGATAAATTCCACTTAATCATGGTGAATGATCATTTTAATGTGTCGTTAAATTCGGCTTGCTAGTATGTTGTTGATGATTACTGCATCTATGTTCATCAGAAATTATGGTCTGTTGGCTGGGTGCAGTGGCTCACATCTGTAATCCCAACACTTTGGGAAGCCAAGCCGAGCAGATCACTTGAAATAGGGAGTTTAAGACCAGCCTGGCTAACATGGCGAAAAACCGTCTCTACTAAAAATACAGAAATTAGCCAGGCACGGTGGCACACAGCTGTGATCCCAGCTACTCAGGAGGCTGAGGCAAGAGAATTACTAGAGCCTGAAAGGTGGAAGTTTCAGTGAGCAGAGATCATGCCACACCATTACACTACAGCATGGGTGACAGAGCAAACTCCATCAAAAAGAAAGACAGGAAAGAAAGGAAAAGAAGGAAGGAAAGGAACGAAGAAAAGGAAGGAAGGAAAAGAAGGAAGGAAAGGAAAGAAGGAAAAGAAGGAAAGGAAGGGAAGGAAGAGAAGTAAGTAAGGAAGTAAGGAAG